>NW_020954608.1:52590648-52611907 GCF_900497805.2 Vombatus ursinus | reverse complement strand
ACAGGAAAATTGAAGGGGAAGGGGATAAGAGAAGGGGGGTAGAGATAGAGGGGAAGGCAGACTAGGGGAAGGGGTATTCAGAATGCTTGCTATCTTGGGGTGGGGGGAGTGGTGAGATGGGGTGAAAATTTGGAACTCAAAATCTCATGGAAGTAAATGTGGAAAACAAAAAAATAAATAAAAATTACCATAAAAAAAACCTTTACCTCACAGGGTTGTTTTGAGGATTAAATGCAATAATGTGATTTATCATTATTCCTTGGAGAGGATGAGTGAGTTAAATCTCAGAAAATTTATTAAAACTACATAGATTTAATTAATAATCTAGGCAGAACATATTTTGTATTTACCTCTTCATCCACACCGAGAAAATCCTTTGTTGGCTGATATATCTCAGATGTCTACAATTTTGGACAATAGCCTGAAAATGTCACAGTTTATACTTTATTAAGGATACTTTGGGTCATAGCAATGAAGAATTTAATGGTTCTATCTTAGTGAAACTTTCAAATTAAATGAGAAATTGGAAAAAAAAAAAGAGAGTTGCCTGTGGCACTGAGATGGGTTAAGTGACTTGACCAGGGCCATTCAGCTAGTATGTATCAGAAATGACATTTTAATCCAAGTCTTCCTAGCTTCAAAGCTAGATCTCTAACCACTCCGCTATGCTATGTCTCACAAGAAACAAATAATATCAATATGAAATGTATATTCACTTAAATCGTTGTTGTTCAGTTGTTTTCAGTTGTGCCTGACTCTTTGTGACCACATTTGGGATTTTTTTTTTGGCAACGATACTGGAGTGGTTTACCATTTCCTTCTCCAGCTCATTTTATAGATTAGGAAACTGAGACAAACAGGATGAATTACTTGTCCAGGGTCACACAGCTAGTAAGTATCTGAGGGCAGATTTGAATTCAGGAAAATGAGTCTTCTGACTCCAAGACTGGCCATTTATTCTCTGTACCACCTACCTGCCCCTTAAATCCATAGCATCTAAGAATTTAAAGGAAAAATTAATTCAATTACAGGTAGACTGAGACAGGGAAACTATAGTAGTGGGAGAGTTCAAGATACTTCTTTCAGACCTAGAAAATCTAAAGAAAAAGTGTAAAATTGGAAAAAGTAGGATATGAATAGAAAGTTAGAAAAGTTTGATATAATGGATACTTGATGATTCATGAATAGGAATAAGAGAGAGTAGGCATTTTTCTCAGCTCTGCATGCCATCTTTACATAAAAGCTAATATATGCAGAAAACCAGAAATATTAAACATCTTTTACTTACTATAACAGTAAATATTATAATCAATAATGGGTGTTTAAAGAAAAGCTTCAAATTATATGGAGACAAAATAATTCTAAACAAGTGGTAGGTCAAAGAACAAATCACTGAATCAGTAGATAATTTCATCAAAGAAAATGACAATAATGAGACAACATACCAAAACTTTTGGAATGTAGCCAAAGAAGTCCTAAATGAAAACTATGTAGCTCTAAATAGTTTCATCAACAAATGAGAGAAAGAATCAGTGAAATTAGTTGCGTAACTTTGAAAACAAGAAAAGAAACACATATCTAAAATATCAACTAAATACTTAAGTTAAAATTCTAAAAATTAAAGAAGAGATTGACAAAATTGAAACTAAATAGAATGAATTATAAACTGGAAGCATTTTAAAGATAAAATAAAGATACATTAAATAATCTGAATTTTTGAAAACAGGGGGGAAAACCAAATTGCCAATATTAAAACTGAAAAAAATGAATGACAAAAAAAGAGAAAATAAGACAATTTAACTCTTTCCCAAGTTATATTTCAATAAAGGTGCTAATCCAAGTGGAATGGATGAATACTTACAAAAATCTAAAATACTTAAATCAGCACAGCAAGAAATGGGAATTTCAATAAACCAATATCCAAAAAATAATTGAATAAATCATAATAAGTTCCAAAGGGGGGGACTTTCCAAAGTGTGGGAAATCTCAGGACCAAATGGATTTACAAGTTATTTTTATAAAATATTCAAAGAACAATTAATTCAAATGTTGTTGTTCTTCAGTCATTTCAGTCATGATCAACTTTTTGTGACCCAATTCAGTGTTTTCTTAGCAAAGATACTGGAGTGGTTTGCCATTTCCTTTTTCAGATTATTTTACCAACAAAATAATTGAGGCATAAACCCATTATTAAACCTATTAGGTTTAAGTGACTTACCTAGGGTCACACAGCTAGTAAGTATCTGAAGCTGAATTTGAACTCAGGTTTTCCTGACTGCAGACTGAGGCACTATATCCACTACATCACCTAACTGCCCAATTCAAATATTACATAACTATTTTCAAAAACATCAAAAGAAGAGGCAGCTAGGTGGTGCAGTGGTTAGAGCACTGGCCCTGGAGTCAGGAGGACCTGAATTCAAATCTGGCTCAGACACTTGACACTTACTAGTTGTATGACCCTGGGTAAGTCACTTAACTCCATTGCCTAGCAAAAAAACAAAAACAAAAAAACATCAAGAGAAAGGATCCTATCAAATTCCTTTTTTGATATAAATATAGTCTTGATACTTAAATTCTGGAGAGACAAAACAAAGAAAGAAATGTATAGGCCAGTATCTCTAATGAATATTGATATAAAATATTGAATAAAATATTAACAAAGAGGTTATAGCAACATATCATAAACAGTATATATTATAAATACATTGAATTTATACCAAAAAATGCAGGGTTCATTTCAACATAAGAAAGCTTATCAATGTAACAAATCATCATAATAATAATGATTATATCAATAGATGCAGAAAAAAACTTTAGGTAAAATATAAAATCCATTTTTGTTAAAAATGTAGAAAATAATAGGAATGACTGTAACTTTCCATTGTATGGTAAATAGTGAATATTTCAAAGTAAAAGGCAATGTTATATATAATGCAGAAACAGTAGAATTCTTTCTAGTAAGGCTAGAGATACTGAAAGAATGTTGGTTTATTTCCACTACTATTTGATATAGTCTCAGAAATGCTAGCTATAACCAGCAAAAAAAGAAAATGTGACAAAATAAGTTAGGACAGAAGAAAAAACTTTTTGCAGAGAATTTACTTAGAGAAACCTCAAAATTTAACTAAAATCAATTGAAATAATGTTTAAAACACCCAAAGACCCCAGCTACTATTCTACCAAAAAATTTATTTCTAAGCTGGAAAAGCCATTGAACAGAAATTAAATTTAAATTAAGATCTTGAATGATATAGTACACTCATAAACAAGTTAGAGGGGTAGGGAAGAAAATGTCTTTCATGGCTGTGGTTAGGAAAAGAGTTTTTGACCTAAAAAAAAGTGAGTATATGTGGGGGATGTAATGGAATAATGCCATAAGAAATGATAAAGAGGATGGTTTCTGAGAAACCTGAGAAGACTCATATGAACTAATGCAACATGAAGTAAGCATAACTGGAAGAACATTTTATGCAATGACTACAACATTGTAAAGAGAGTAAAGAGAAATAACTTCGAAAGATGTAAGAACTCTGAAGATTGTAGTGACCAACTACAACTCCAGAAGACTAGTGATGAATTAGCCCTTTTGACAAAGAGGTGATAGACTAGAGGTATATAATGAGACATATGTTTTTGAATATTACCAGTGTGTGGATTTGATTTTTACTGATTTTGCTTATTTATTGCAAGGAATGTTTTTAAAATGTTTTTTAAATTTATGAGTTATTTACAAGTTGCAGTTAATATTGGTGCCAAAAGAAAAAAGAAAAGAAGGAAAACATCATCAAAGGATTCAAAATTATACACTGAAGAGAAAAGAAGAAATTCAGATAGAGACAGACAAGCAGGGCAGCTTTGGAACTAAATTGTTAAATTTATTACATATTTTTTTAAAAATCCAAGATGCACAAAGTAGAGATTCAAAATTTCATATGTAAACCTTTTTTTCTGTTCTTCTTATATGGAAATGTTTGTGTTTATTGGTATTTGTCAAGTACAGAATAAAATTAAATTAGTAGATAAAAGAAAAATACTCTCCCATTAATAGAAGTCAGAGCTGGAAAGGTACCTTGGTGATCTCAGATCCAATCCCTCATTTTACCGTTGAGGAAACTGAAGCCCAAAGAAAGGAAATGGCTTGCCCAAGTTTATTCAGGTAGGAAGTAGTAGGTCCAAGATTCAAATCCAGCTCTTCTAAGTATAAGACCAATGCTCTTTGCATGCCACAGTGCCTTCTTACCCTCTGAATTATTTGTCTTCCCCTTTATAGAGAAGTTGCTCTAAGTCTGACTAGCAAGAACTTAATTCAAGGACATGGAACTGAGACTGTCACTTTCCCACATTGAGCCTTTGCTTTTTCTTCTTTCAAATAAGGAGATTGGATTAGAGGATCTTTAAGGACTTTTCCTCATACTAACATTCAGTGACCAACTGTAACTAGAACCATAACTATATTAATAGTCTTTTTAACCATGCAGGTCCCTGTGACATTCAATTCGCATCCTTATTTTCTTCTGCTCTTCTTTCTTTCTTCTCTCTTTCCACACCTCCTTCCCCCAGCTCAGTTTCCCTTTGCCTCTAATACTTTGATCACATCTGGTGTATTTTGGAGACTTGATGAATGTCTGTTTTCCTGATGGGACACATGGAGCATATCAAAAGCACTTAAGTTCTGAAAGGGTGGAAAATTCTGCATGGCATTTTAGTGTGTAACTTGGAGGGTGTTGGATGGCAGCTGTGCGGCAGGGGAGATGGCAAAAAGAGGCAAATATAGCTCTTAAGGGAAGGTCCAAGAGCCTTACCATAGGAAATCTTGGTTGTGAAGTATACTGGTCGTGTCTTGTCATGTTTCTGCACCATACTTACATGAGGTATATCAGGCATATGGAGGAGATACAGAGATGTGCAAATCAATTGAGATATAGAAATGTGAAAATTAATTGGGATAAAATAAAATAAAACTTCTTGACATACAGTATACCTTGGAACTTTTATATCTTTACAAAAACTTTTAATATGCAATATTTATTCCATCATTTGTCATTGACTTCATATGACTTTGACATATATTAGTTCTTCATTATAAAATTATCTTCAATGACCAATCCACTTTCCCAAATCTTGCCTTGATTATAGCCTATAGGTTTTCAATGAGGTTTAAATCCAGCAAGTTCCCACACCACTGAAACATGTTTGTTTCTACCTCTTGGATATTTATTGAGCTTTCATGATGTTGGCATGGTACAAAGCTGTGCGTCACTATTCCATTTCCATCTGGGAATTTCTCTGATTCCTGGACAAATCTGCTTCTCAGTACATCAGCATTTTTATCAGACTTCATCATCCTCTTAATGGAGGCAAGATTTTCTAGGTACATTTGAAGTAAAAAACAAATTCCCACCCCTATTTTTTTTGTATACATTTTATAATCTAATGCTGATGCCCAGTTCTTACAGGTTCAGCTGGATTTCTTATGGCAGTGCTTTTGGTATATCCTTGAATGAAAAAAGTGAGTTTCAAAGGTCATAAAAATTACCTTCTTTTAATCTTTAGTACTCCAGTCTTTGTATTGCTTTGCCTATGACAAACATTTTTCTTCCTAAGTTTCTTATAGATTGCTTTGAAAGATTCTTGCTTTTTTCATGGGGATTAATTAGGTTGTGTTACAGCGATAGTTAGTCTGGTTTTGCTCTGTGTGTGTATTTACCACATTTTTCTACATTATAAGCTTTAATGATCCTTGAAATGCTTGACAATCCAATTCCAACATCCCCTGCAGTATTTCTTATCAACTATTGAAGTATGCTCTTTAAGAGCTACAACTTTTGCATGTTTCTTTGGAGTAATATTAATTTAAAAACCACAAAGTTAATAACACAACGAAAGAGAACAAACACTACAACATGTGTAAAGGGCAAGAGAATTAGCCCTCGGCCAACAAAGAACTAACTCAAGATTGGCAAACCAGCTCAATCTGGTTTCATCTGGTCAAAAGATGATATTTTGAGTCAGCCTCATGTCAGCATTCATGATCATTGATGTCACAAAATAAAACTGTATTGAGATCATTTGTCTCAAGAAATCTGTCTACCACTAAATCTTCATGCTATGGAATTATCTCCCCTTCCTGTTCCTCCTTCCATAGGGATTAGCAATCAAGTCTGGGAACATGGATCATTTTGGGGAAATAATTTATCTAAACAACAGGTGAGGAATATGAAATTGTCAGTATGGTAATAGTGGAAACAGGGATGGACATGTGAGGAGACCTAGGTTTAAATCTCAACTCTAACATTTGTTAATTTTGTGACCTTGGGAAAATAAATTTAACTCTGTATCTCAATTTCCTTACCTGTAAAATGAAGATGATAATAATCCTTGCTTCATCACAGGTTTATGGTGAGGAAAGTGATTTGTAAGCCTTAAAGCAGGGATGGGGAACTTGTGGCCTTCTAGGTCCTTTTGTGCAACCTTTTGACTGAGTCCAAGTTTCATAGAACAAATCTTTTTATTAAGGTGATTTGTTCTGTGAAGTTTGGATTCAGTCAAAGGTGTACTTGAGGACCTAGAGGAGCACATGTGGCCTCGAGGCTGCAGGTTTCCCACACCTGCCTTAAAGTGTTACAAAAGTATGAGTTATTGTTAATGTTATGGGAAGCACACACTTCCCACAATGTGTAGTGTGTATAATGTAAGCAATTAGAGAAAGGGACCACAAGGAGACTGAGTAATTACTAAGGAAGTACCTATGAATAAGATTTAGTAGGCATTAAAAATGTTCAGCTTTCCCATGAGTGAGATGAAAACACAAACAACCCAGAAAAGACTCCATTCACTCTGCACCTAAACTTCTACCAGTTCTGGTCCCTAACTATATATCTCCTCACAATCTTTTCAGGTCTCTTGCACATTTTCCCATTTTTCCTTTCTTCTCACAATGCAGTAATAATACCATACTATAATATGTTGCAGTAGACACTTAGTACAGGTCAATTTGCTATACTCTAAGAGAGATACAGAGTTTAAGTAAGGCAGATTCCCTTCCTTTGAGAAGCTCATGATCTAGGTGGGAGGGGAAGCAGGGTGAATAAGGCACCAGCCCTCATAGTATCTTGGATCTACAATTGGAAGGCCATACCTAGACTATTTCCCTCTTTTTCCAGTGAAGAGGCTCAGACAAGCGAGTAAGTGATTTGCTCAAAGTCACCCAAACAAAGGCATCAAAGGTTGGATTTGAACTCATGTCATCCGGATTCAGAGTCAATACTGTTTCCATTGTACCACATGATCCCTCAGGACCTTTCTCTTTCATCCCTGCTCTATATTCTGCCCTCCTGGCCATGCTTGTTCTGTATACACACACCTGGAACTAAAGATGTTCTGGCCCTTGGGACTATGAGGTCATCCCACTCTGGCTGTCAGAGAGGGTCTTTGGAAAAGTGGCAGATGTCTTTTGAAGGCTCAGCATAACCCCTGGTGAGTGAATTCATCCAAAGTTCAACAGCAAGCTTATTTATGTTATTATACCTTGAGCAGAGAACTGATTCATCCGCCAGTGACTCAGATTAAACTCAAGTTGCCCCGACCTTGTAAGAAACATAAACTTTTGCCAGTGTTACAGATTTCAATAATTAGTAAACTTGGTAGGGGATAATCCTGGGGGTGGGAGATAATTGTGGTGGTTAGGGATGGCTATTTTTTCCAAGACTCTAACCAGACTTCTGTAACTCTTGTTTACAAAACTCTCACCAGGAATAGGGAAAGAGAAAAACCCTAGTGAAACAAATGCCTCTTCCACTAATTACCCTAATACTTAAAGCTTTTTGTCTCTTTCCATCCTTACCTTTTAGATCCTTCCCTTTTAACTAGCATTTTAAAGGCCAGGTTTTTGCTCTGGATTTGGTCTGCAGTGTTGTGATCAAATCAAGACAGTAAGTCAGCAAGCATTTTTTAAGTACTTACTATGTGCTAGGCACTGTTCTAAACTCTGGGGAGACAAAGAAGGGCCAAAACCAAACACCCCCATCCGCACACAGACAGACAGACAGACAGACACACACACACACACACACACACACACACACACACACACACATAGTCCTTGCTTTCAAGGAACTCATAGTTTATACACAAAGAAGAAAATATGTAGAGCATACATTACAGGCAAGGCACTAGCATTAAGGGAGGTATGAGGGGTTTGGGAGAGGCTTACAGAGAGAAGCAAGGAGATGAAAATGAGGGGGAGGAGAGCTCTGGCATTGGGGATGGCCAACGAAAATGTAGTGCCACGAGATGGATTGCTGTGTTCAAAGAACAGCAAGGAGTACAGTGTCACTGGATCTCAGACTACATGGAAATCAATAAGCTGAAAAGAGACAGAAAAGATGAGAGTGGAAAGTTATGAAGGACTTTAAAAGCCTAATAGGGGCTTTTTCTATTTGATCCTGGAGGTAAGTGATAGGAAGCCACTAGAGTTTATTGAATTGAGAGGTGACATGGTCAGACCTGCAGTTTTAGGAAGATCAGTTTGAGAGCTGAGAAGAATATGAACACTTGAGGTAGGGACACCAACCAGCAAACTATTGCAATAGTCAGGGTATGAGGTGATGAAGGCCTACACCAGGGTGGCAGCAGTGTCAGTGGATAGGTGAAAGAGTATATGAGAGATGCTGTAAAGGTAAAATTCACAGACTTTGCAGCTGAATGGGTATTGGGGGGAGATACAGAATGAGGGGTCGTGATCCTGGGTTGTGGTCCTGGATGACTGGGAGGATGGCAGTACCCTTGATGATAATAGGGATATCAGAAAGGGGGGAAGGTTTGGCTTAATTTTGCCTGTAGTCACTTGGGTGGGACTTCTGAGAAAGCAACAAGGATACTAGCCAATGCTGTTGGTGGGTGGGAAGCTTCCACAGTGGAATGCAGTCTTTATTTACTGTACTAGTTCACCAGTGGTGAAAGGGAGATGATAGGGAGGATATGGTGCCTTCAGGTGGATTTGCAAAGCATTTTCATTATCATGTGAATAATGGTTCTTTAGGACTTTATCTTTCATGTACTGCTGATGGATATTGAATTCCTTCTGGTTGGCATGTCCTCTTATAAAGTGGCATTGTAAAGTCGGCATTCCTATGATTCTTCTGATAAGTTAGAAAGTCAATAATCCTGAACTTGATCACTGAATCTATCTTTTCTTTCTTATTGTCCACAAACATTTCTATGTGACACATTGTCCAAGGCAAGCCACTAATTCAAAACCTTTTTTTTTTTTTAACAAGGGTTATTTATGGTCTTCTCGATCAATTTTGATTTCACTTCATCACTTACCTATTCACCCTCATCTGTAATCTTCTTGGGTTTTGGTTCAGCTCCCAAGGCCCTCAGCATGTTTCCTGTAGCCAAATGGCTCCCTTAACCTCAGAAGCCACATGCAGATTTCACTGGATGAGGTGTGGTTTGTCTGTGGGACTGTGGCTATAATGGACCATGCTTTAGGGGTAAGAGGTACCAGTTTTCAGATAGTTAGCTGGTAATGTGAGTTCTGTCTTGATGAGAAAGAGAGTATGAAGCAGTTTCCTAATGAACTGTGCATCAAGTTAGGGCTGTTCATTTAAAAAAAAACCTGAAAAAGGTTCGAAAAATTGAGTTATGCTGTGTAGGGAGTCACATCTGACCTCTCTAGTGACAATTTAAGAAAAAGCAAAATCCAAATAGCTTAAAACTGAACAAGAACCAGCAAAATAATAATATTCAAAAGGGGAAAGTGATGTAGTATGTTAACAGGAAGTCATCTTTTCCTAGGGCTGACCTAAAAAGGAAAAAGCAGCTTCCTCTTTGGTGACTTTGGGAAATGTGGAAATGTGGGAAATCTCTTTCCTTAACCCTAGGGAGAAATAGTCCCCCCATTACCTGTCAAGGAACTTCCACTTCTAGAGATTCATTGCTTTGGTGCAGAAATAGTAATCATGATCTCAGACAAAGTTAAAGCTAAAATAGATTTAATCAAAAGAGAAAAATAAGGAAACTACACTACATGTCAGCCATGTTAATCAATATTGTTTTAGACTATTTAAAATAATAAACAGTACAAGGTTGGAATATTGCTGAGGTGTAGGAAATGACGAGTTGGTGGACTTAGAAAAATATGGAAAGACTCGAACTTATGAAGGAAAGGGTTATCCACCCTTAGAGAAACAGAGGACAAAATATGGTCTTACATAGATGCATATGAATGTGTGTGTTTACATATGAGTAAGATTATAGATATCTAAGTTTATATATGTGTATATATAGCTTTGTGTATATATGTATATATATGTGTATGTGTATATGTGTGTGTGTGTGCATGTATATATATGTGTTTGCATACATACATGTATACATCTATCTATCTATGTACTTAATTGTAGCTTTCTTGGGGGAGTGAGGTAGAAAGGGGGGAAAAAGAACAAAATATAAAGCAGAGAACAAAAAGAACTTACAAGGAAGCAAAGAAAAGGCCAGCTCTGAACACAATGCATAGTATTTATTCTTTCTTGAAAGATATATAGGCTTTCTTGAAATGGAAATTTATTGTTTTATATTTTGAATCCTCTCTTACATTCTGCTGTGCACATGGCAATTCTTTTTTTATTTTACATTTGAGTTTTAATATTTAAGTTTATAATATTTCTTTTTCTTATTGTGTGTTTACATTTAAAATAATAAAAAAGAGAGAAGAAAACCAAATCACCAGTATTAAATATAAGAATGAATATACCACCAACAAAGTGGAAATTAAAGCAATTTTAAGGAGTTATTTTACCCACTTATATGCCAATAAATTTAGCAATTTGAGTGAAATGGAAGAATATTTACAAGATATAAATTGCCTAGATTAGCTAAAGAGGAAATAGAATATCTAAATAGAACTATTTTAGAAAAAGAAATTGAACAAGCCATAAAAAGAGCTTCCAAAGAGAAAAGCAGCAGGACCAGATAGATTTAAAATGAATTCTATTAAATATTTAAAGATCAACTAATTCCATTATTAAATAAATTATTTGGAATAATAGGTGAAGAAAGGATTCCACCAAACTCATTTAATGAAACAAATATGATACTGATACCTAAACAGGAAGAGTAAAAACAGAAAAAGAAAATTATAGAGCAATTTCGTTAATGGATATGGATACAAAGATACTAAATAAAATACTCGCTAAAAGATTACAATAATTTATTACAGAGATTATACATTGTTATCAAGTGGGGTTTATGCCGGGAATGCAAGGATGGTTTAATATAAGGAAAACTGTTAATATAATTGATTACATCAATAATAAAAGTAAAAGAACACATGATTATATCAATAGATGCAGAAAAGCTTTTGATAAAGTTCAACACTCATTTCTACTAAAAAAAACACTTGAAAGTATTGGTATGAATAGATTTTTCCTTTAATCAGTGAAAAGACTTTATCTAAAACCATCAACAAATACTATTTGTAATGGAGGTAAATTAGAGGGCTTCCTAGTAAGAGCAGGGTACGAAACAAGAATGCCCACTGTTAGCAATGTTATTTAATATTGTATTGGACATCCTACAATAGCAATAAGAGAAGAAAAAGAAATTGAAGGAATCAGAATAGGAAATGAGGTGATAAAGTTATCTCTTTTTGCATATGATATGATGACATACAAAGACTCGACTAAAAAGTTAATAGAAATAATTAATAATTTTAGCAAAGTAGCAGGATATGAAGTAAATCCACACAAATCATCAGCATTCCTATATGTCACAAACAAAACTCTGCAAGAAGAAGCAGTAAAAAATACTCCATTTAAAATAACTCTGGACAGTATAAAATACCTGGAAGTATACCTGCCAAAACAAACCCAGGAACTACATAGACAAAATTATAAAAAAATAACTTTTTATACAAATAAAATCAGATTTAAATAGAGAGGTATTACTTGTTCATGGGCAGGTAGGGCCAATATAATAAGAATGACAATTTTACCCTAATTTGTATATTCAATTCCATCCCAATTAAATTACCAAAATTTTTTTTACTGAATTATAAAAAATAATAAAATTCATTTGGAAAAACAAAAAGTCAAGAATATCAAAGGAAATACTGAAACAAAGTATAAAGGAAGGAGATTTAGCAGTATCAGATCTTAAACTGTATTATAAGGCAGTAATTATCAAAACTATATGGTACTGGCTGAAAAATAGATGAGTAGATCAGTGGAATAGAGTAAACATACAATTTGCAGCAGCAAGTAAACATAACTTTGTATTTGACAAATGTAAAGACTTAAGATTTTGGGATAAGAACTCATTATTTGGTAAAAATTGGTGGGAAAACTGGAAAGCAGTATGGCAGCAACTAGGCATGGGTCAATATCTCACACCATTTACCAAGATACAGTCAAAATGGATTACATGACCTAAATACAAAGAGAGATTTTACAAGAAAATTAGAAGAACATAGAACATATTACTTATCAGACTTAGGGATAGATGGACAATTTATTAATAAACAAGAGATAGAGAGAAAAGTTAGGTATAAAATGGATAATTTTGATTACATTAAATTAAAAAGAGTTTGTACAAATAAAACAAATATGGCTAAGATAAAAAAGAAAGCAGACAACTGAGAAAACATTTTTATAGACAGTTTCTCAGATAAAGGTCTCATATTTCAAATGTATAACTATAAAATTTATTAGTATGAGTCATTCCTTAATTCATAAATGGTCAAAGGATATGAACAGGCAGTTTTCCAATGAAGAAATCAAAACAATTTATAGTCATGTAAAAATGCTCTAAATCATTATTGATTAGAGAAATTCAGATTAAAATAACCTTGAGATAACATTTTACACCTACTAGATTGGCTAAAATGATAGAAGGGGAAAGTGACAAATGTTGGAGAGCATGTGGAAAAATTGGGACACAAATTCATTGTTGGTGGAATTGTGAAATGATCCAAACATTTTGGAGAGCAATCTGGAATTATGCCCATGTAAGACTTTCCAAGTTTTTCTGAAAGCATCCTGCTCATTATTTCTTATAGCACAATAGTATTCCATCACAATCCTATATATCATAACTTGTTCAGCCATTCCCCAGTTGATAGGCATCCCCTCAATTTCCAATTCTTTGTAAAAAAAAAAACTCTTTGGGATACAGACCTAGTAGTGGTATTACTGGGGCAAAGGATATGTAAAATTTGATAGCCCTTTAGACATGGTTCCAAATTGTTCTCCAGAAGGGTTGGATCAGTTCACAACTTGACCAGTAATGCTTAAATATCCCAATTTTTCCACATCCTTTCCAACATTTATCATTTTCCTTTTTCGTCACATTAGCCAATCTGATAAGTATGAGCTCAAAGTTGTTTTAATTTGCATTTCTCTAACCAATAGTGATTTAGAGCATTTTTTCATGACCATAGGTAGCTTTGATTTCTTCATCTGAAAATTGCCTGTTCATATCCTTTGACCATTTATCAACTGGGGAATGACATTTATTCTTATAAATTTGACTCAGTTTTCTGAGAAATGAGACATTTATTAGAGAAATTTGCATTAAATTTTTTTTTCACAGTTTTGATTACTATGTATTTCCCTTCTTGGTTGCATTGGTTTTGTTTGTACAAAAGCTTTTCATTTTAATGTGATCAAAAGTATCTATTCGAGATTATAAAAATGCGAAAAAGGATCCACATGTACAAAAATATTTATAGCAGCTCTTTCTGTGGTGGCAAAGAATTGGAAATTGAGAGGATGCCCATCAATTGAGGAATGGCTGAACAGGTTGTGGTATATTGTGCTATAAGAAATGATGAGCAAGTGGACTTCAGAAAAACCTGGAAAGACTTGTATGGACTGATGCTGAGTGAAGTGAGCAGAACCAGGAGAACATTGTACAAGTAACAGCCACATTGTGTGATGTCTAACTTTGATAGACTTAGCTCTTCTCAGCATCTCCAAAAGTCTCATGATGGAAAATGCTCTCCACATCCAAAGAAAGAACTGTGGAGTCTGAATGCAGATCGAAGCACACTATTTGCTCTTTTTTTTCCTTTTGTTTTGTTTTGTTTCTTCTTTTTTATGGTTCCTCCTATTGGTTCTAATTCTTCTTTACAACATGACTAATGTGAAAATATGTTTAATATGAATATATATGTAGAGCCTATATCAGATTGCATGCCCTCTTGGGGAGGGAGGAGGGGGGAAAGAGGGAGAAAATTTAAAACTCAAAAACTGATGGAAGTGAATGTTGAAAACTAAAAACAAATTAATTAAGAATAATCAAAGTTCTTATAACTAAAAAAGTATCTATTCTATATTTCTTAATGCTCTCAATCTTTTGTTAGGTCATGATTTTTACCCTCTCCATAGATTTGACAGGTAGACTATTCCTTTCTCTTCTAATTTGATTGCTTCACTGTTTATGGCACCTTTTAGCAAGATACACTTTCCTTATCTTTTTTTTTTACTTCAGCTGAAGCATAATAGATTCTGCTCCAGTCCCTTTTCTTTACTCTGTGTGTGTCTCTCTGCTTCAAGTGTGTTTCTTGTAAGCAATATATTGTAGGATTCTGGTTTTTGATCCACTCTGCTAACTGCTTCCATTTTATGGGAGAATTCATTGTATTCACATTCAGTTATAATTACTACCTATTTACTTCCCTCTATTCTATTCTTTTGTTTGAACTCTCTCTCCTTTCAACATTTCCCCTCACTAGTGTTGTGTTTCTATTTACCACCTCCCCTGATGTACCCTCCCTTCTCACAGTGCCCCCCAACTTACTTAATCTCCACCCCTCCTTCTTCCTTGTCAGATAAGATAGATTTTTATATTTGACTGATTTTGTTTATTATTCCCTCTTTGAGCCAATATTGATGAGAGTAAGGTTCAAGCAAGGCCCAATGTCTCCCCTCCCATTTTTCCCTCCACTGTAATAGGTCTTTTTTGCCTCTTCATAATTTACCCCATTCTACCCCTCCTTTACTTCTGTACCCATTGTACTCTTCTTTTTCATTCCTTAATTTTTTTTTTGTCATTCCTTCAAATTCACTTTATACCCATACCTTTTGTCTATGTATTTTCCTTCCATCTGTACTGTAGTGATACAGTTTTTAAGAGTTACAGGTATTGTCTTCCTGTGTAGGGATATAAACAGTTTAGCTCTCTTGAGTCCTTTATGTTTTCTTTTCCCTTTTTACCTGTTTATGCTTCTCTTGGGTCTTGATATTGGAGGTCAAGTTTTTGGTTTAGTTCTGATCTCCTTATGAAGGCTTGAAATCCTTCTATTTTGTTGAATAACCATTTTTTCCTTTTATGTATTATGCTAAATTTTGCCTGGTAAGTGATTCTTGGTTGTAGTCCTTTGCCCTCTGGAATATCATGTTCCTTGACCTCTGATCCTTTAATATTGTAGCCACCAAGTCCTGTGTGACCCGGATTGTGACCCCTCGATATTTGAATTGTTTCTTTCATGCCAGTTGTATATTTTCCTTGACCTGGTTGTTCTGAAATTTGACTATAATGTTCCTTGGAATTGTCTTTTTTTTGTGGGGGGGGGGGATCTCTTTCCTGAGGTGATTGGTGGATTCTTTTGATGCCTATTTTGCCCTCTGATTCCAGGATATCAGGGCAGTTTTCCTTGATAATTTCTTGGGATATGCTGTCCAGGTCTTCCTTTTGGTTATGGCTTTCAGACGGTTCAATGATTCTGATATTGTCTCTCATGGATCTATTTTCCAGGTCAGTTGTTTTTCCCCATGAAGTATTTTACATTTTCTTCCATTTTTTCATTCTTTTGAATTTGTTTGATTGATTCATGATGCCTCATAGAGTCATTAGCTTCCACTTGTGCAATTCTAACTTTTATATGTTTTCCTTAATTAGTTTTTGTACTTTCTTTTCCATTCGGTCAATTGTACTCTTTTAGAAATTGTTTTTTTTTCTCCCCAGTGGATTTTTGTATCTCCTTTTCCATTTGGCCAATTCTACTTTTAAAGCAGTTTTCCAAACTGTTAACTCTTTTTTTTTCATAATTCTCTTGCATCACTTTCATTTCTTTTTCAAAATTTTCTTCTACCTTTCTTATATGATTTTTAAGCTCCATTTTTTGTGAGGCAATTGGGGGTTAAATGACTTGCCCAGGGTCACACAACTAGTAAATATCAAGTGTCTGAGGCTGGATTTCAACTCAGGTCCTCCTGACTCCAAGGCCAGAGTTTTATCCACTGCACCACCTAGCTGCCCCTTTAAGCTCTATTTTGAGCTTTTCCATGAGTTCTTTCTGGGCTTGAGACCTTTTTCCACTTTTCTTTGGGGTTTTGCCCATAGATGTTTTGACATCATTGTCCTCTTCTCAGTTTGTGTCTTGGTCTTCCCTGTCACCATAATAACTTTCTATGCTCAGATTCTTTTTTTTGTTTCCTCATCCTTTTTTGGCCTTTTCCCCTTTCTTTTACAATTGATCTCTTCTTCTAGGGTGGAAAGGGCTCTGTCTCAGGCTTCTTGTGCTAGTGGCTGCAGGCCCTGACTGTTTACCTGGTGTGGCACTAATGTTGACCTGAAGCCCACGGGAGACTCTTGTGTCTAGTGCTGTGTTAAGAGAATGGGATGGAGGATAGCTGGCATTGTTGAAGACTGCAGGGATCTGGCAGGTTACATGGTGCTGAGGTTGGGTTCTAGTGGTAGTGTCTGACATGTGCTGAAACCAGGTAGGGTTTTTCTGTGTATCCCTGGGGCTACACAGAAACACTCAGAGGTCTGGCCTCTGGAGGGTGCCTATTTTCCCTGGGCTACATTGAAGCAAATGGAAGATGCCTATCCACTCTAAGCTGAGTTGAAGCATGTGAACATCCAGCTGCTGGAGGATACCTGCTCATTCAGGGATATACTGAATCAAGTGGTGGTTCTCAGAGCTGGAGCCTGCTGGTTCCCTGGCTATGCTAAGGCATGTGTGGGTCCTGGTGTTGGCATTTGACTGTTCCATCACAATGGGGCTCAGGATCTCCTGCTAGTTTGCTGAAGTGGGGCTTGCTGCTGGCTTACTGGGATGCTTCCTGTACTGGAATATACTCTACTTTTACCTGAGTAAGACAGACATTTCTTGTCCATTCTCCAAGTCTCCAGGGTAAAAGACTGCTTTGCTCCATCTTTCTGCTGGCTCTGCCATTACAAGATTTGTTCTGGGGTGCTATTTTAGGTGAATATGGGATAGCTACAATTATTTACTGCTTACTTTGCTATCTTGGCTCCTGCAAGTCTAATTACTTCAATTTCTTTTTCTTCTCATTGTTAAAGCTAACATCCCCAGTACAATATTAAGTAATAGTGGTGATAATGGGCATCCTTGTTTCACCCCTGATCTTACTGAGGAACCTTCTAGCTTATCCCCATTATATATAGTGCTTGCAGATGGTTTTAGAGAGATACTACTTATAATTTTAAGGAAAACTCCATTTATTCTATGCTATCTAGTGTTTTTAATAGAAATAGCTACAGTATTCTGTCAAAAGATTTTTCAGCATCTATTGAGATAATCATGGTTTCTGTTGCTTTTGTCATTGATATGGTCAATTATGCTGATAGTTTTCCTAATATTGAACCAGTCCTGCATTTTTTGTATAAATCTCACCTCGTCATAGTGTATTATCTTCATGAGAAATTGCTATAATCTCTTTGCCTAATATTTTACTTAAAATTTTTGCATTAATGTTCATAGGAAAATTGGTCCATAATTTTCTTTCTTTGCTTTGGCTCTTCCTGGTTTAGGTATCAGTACTATATTTGTGTCTTAAAGAATTTGGTAGGACTCCTTCTTTGCCTATTTTTCCAAATAGTTTATATAGTATTGGAATTAATTGTTCTTTAAATGTTTGGTAGAAATCCCTTGTAAATCCATCTGGCCCTGGAGATTTTTTATTAGTGAGTTCATTGATGGCTTGTTCAATTTTTTTTTTCTAAAATGGGATTATTTAAGTATTTTATTTCCTCTTCTGTTAATCCGGGCAACATATTTTGTAAGTATTCATCCATTTCACTTAGTTTGTCAGGTTTATTGGCATACAGTTAGGCAAAATAGCTCCTAATTATTGCTTTGGTTTCCTCTTCATTGGTGGTGAATTCACCCTTTTCATTTTTGATATGGGCAATTTGATTTTCTTCTTTTTTTATATCAAATTAACCAAAGATTTATCTATTTTATTTTTTTTAATAAAACTAACTCTTAGCTTTATTTATTAGTTCAATGATTTTCTTACTTTCAATTTTATTAATCTCTCCTTTGAGTTTCAGAATTTCTAATTTGGAATTTAATTTGGGATTTTAAATTTTTTTGTAGCTTTTTCAGTTACATGCCCAATTCGCTGATCTGTTCTTTCTCTATTTTATTGACGCAAACATTTAGTGATATAAAATTTACCCTAAGAACTGCTTTGGCTGCATCCCATAAACTTTGGTATGTTGTCTCATTATTGTCATTCTCTTTGATGAAATTATTGATTGTTTTTATGATTTGTTGTTTGACCCACTAATTCTTTAGGATTAGATTATTTGGTTTCCAATTAATTTTAAATCTCTTTCTATGGCCTTTTATTACATTTAATTTTTATTGCATTATGATCTGAAAAGGATGCATTTAATATTTCTGCTTTTTTGCATTAGATTATGAGGTTTTGATGCCCTAATACATAGTTAGTTTTTGTGTAGGTGCCATGTACCCACTGAGAAAAAGGGTATATTCCTTTCAATATATCCTTCCTTTTCTAAGCTGTAGACTTTCTTTTGCATAATTCTCATTTGTTTTCCCAATTTTTCTTCTACCTCTCTTATTTGATTTTTAAAATCCTTTTTGAGCTCTTCCAAGAAGGCTTTTTGGTTTTGAAAACAATTCATTTTCCCCTTTGAGGCTTCACGTATAGGCATTTTGACATTGTTGTTCTCTTCTGAGTTTGTGTTTTATCTTCCCTCTTGCCATAGTAGCTTTCTATGGTCAGGGTTCTTTTCTGTTTTCTTTTTTTTACTCATTTTAAGTGTATTTTGTGATTTTCAAAGGTGATCTCTGCTTCTGGGGCACAGAGGGTACTGTCCTAAGTTTCTTGCATTGTGGGCCAGAGACCTGGTCACTGGCTTTCTGTGCTGGGGCCTTGGGTACTGGTGGTTGCCTACTGTGCTGGCATGGCCTGGCCTAGTTGAGACTGTTGTGCTGTGTTTCTCAGGCTGGCAGTTTGTTGTCTACACTGGGTTAGAGGTCTCATAGATGGCCTGCTTGCAAGTAGCCTGCTAAACCAGGACTGAGGGGCCTCTGTTACTGATCTGTGCTGTGCCCAAGAGCCTTGCATTGGCTTACCTGGACACCATCTGTGCTGGACTGCACTCCCCTTTTACCCAAGTGAGACAGACTTCTTCTGAAGTCCTTACAAGTCACTATAAACTGGAAAATTGTTTCACTCCATCTCCCTGTAGGTTCTGTTGCTCCAAAATCCATCCAGAGGCTTGATTTAACACTGTTTCTGAAGGAAACTGAGGAGAGCTCAGGCAAATTCCTGACTTTTCTCTGCCCTCTAGTCACTTGTTTTTCCAATGAGATATGTCACATTTTCTCCTATTTTTTCATTCTTTTGATTTTGTTTTATTGTTTCTTGATGTCTTATGGAGTTATTAGCTTCTACTTTCCCAATTCTAATTTTGACAGAATTATTTTCTTCAGTAAGATTTTGTACCTTTTATTCCCCCCACCCCACCAATTTGGCCAAATCTATTATTTAAGGAATTCTTTTCTTTGGTGAATTTTTGTACAACTTTTTTCCATTTGGTCAATTCTGCTTTTTTAAGGAGTTCTATTCAGTGGATTTTTGAGATTCTTTTACCAATTGGCCTATTCTGTTTCTTTAGGTATTATTTTCTTCAATATTTTTTGTGTCTCTTTTATCAAATAGTTACTTTTCCCCCTCATGATGTTCTTGCATCATGCTCATTTCTTTTCCCAATTTTTCCTTTACCTCTTTTATTTGATTTTTAAAATACTTTTTTGAGTTCTTCCTGGAATTCTTTTTGGGCCTGAGACCAATTCACATTTTCTCTTTGAGGCTTAGAAGCTCTTGTTTGTTTTGACTATATTATCTTTTTCTCAGTTTGTGTTTTGACCTTCCCTGTCACCACAGTAACTTTTTATGGTAAGGGTTTTTTTTTGTTTGCTCACTTTTCCAGCATATTTTTTTTTTTTTACTTTTAACTTTATGATAAAGTTGAACTCTCCTCCCAGAATGGAGGAGGCACTGTCCCAAGCTTCAGGTTTTTTGTGCTGCAAAATTCTGGGGTTCTGTAAACTTTCAGTTCTTCCAAGGTGATTGAAGGAGAGATATAGTCACTTCTCTCCTGGCCTATGCCCTTGTCTCTGAGTGACAACAAACATTCTTTTCCACCATGGAATTGTAAACAGAGTCCCCACTCCCCTGTAGCCACATGTTCTAGTATGCTAGTGCTCCTTCTTGCTCTGGGATCATGACTGGGAACTGCATATGGGCAATTCAACAGAATCTTGTAACCAGTGCTAGCAAAGTATCCCCTGTACTCTCTTTTTGACCAGTTATCTGACCCCCTTACCATCTGTGGGTTGAGCTCTGGAAGCTACAGTTGCTGTCAATGCAATCATTCTGAAGGCCTGATGCTGGCTTGCTGGGATGTGGCCTGTGGTGGACTGTGCCCCACTCTCACCCCAGTGAGATTGACTTTTCCTGCTGACCTTCTAAGTTGTCTTGGGCTGAAAATTATTTTACCTCATCCTTTCATTGATTCTGCTGCTCCAGAATTCTTTTTTTTTTTTGTGAGGCAATCAGGGTTAAGTGGCTTGCCTAGGGTCACACAGCTGGTAAGTATAATGTATCTAAGGCTGGAATTGAACTCAGGTCCTCCTGACTCCAGGGCTGGTGCTCTGTCCACTGCACCACCTAGCTGCCCCTCCAGAATTCTTCTTGAGGCATTATATTAAAGTTATCCAGAGGGCAATTTGGGAGAGCTTGGGTGAGTCTCTGCCTTTACTACACCACCTTTATCACTTCCCTTACTAGATTTCCTCCACCCATCTCTCTAATGATCTGTGGTAAACTTTTGATAGCACTCAAAGGGAAGCTATATCCTTGGCATATAGATTGAAGACTCTTTCTTTCTTTCTCTTTCTTTCTTTCTTTCTTTCTTTCTTTCTTTCTTTCTTTCTTTCTTTCTTTCTTTCTTTCTTTCTTTCTTT
>NW_020954608.1:52571218-52590638 GCF_900497805.2 Vombatus ursinus | reverse complement strand
TTTCTTTCTTTCTTTCTTTCTTTCTTTCTTTCTTTCTTTCTTTCTTTTTCTTTCTTTCTTTCTTGGAAAATTGGAGCAATATCTGCTCTTTACCAGTCTTGTGGTATCTTTTCTGTTTCCTATAATCTCTCAAATATTAGCAACTGTGGCACAGAACATCTGCTAGTTCTTTCAGGACCTTATAATGTAGCTCATCCAGGGACAGGTGACTTGAATTTATCAAGGACAATTAGTAATAGCTAGTTCAGTTATTAGTAATACTTAATGTGAAAGAAAATCATGGGATTTTAACAGATTGTAAACTCAGTCAATAGTGAAATATAATAGCTGAAAACTTTATCTTAGGAGAGTCAAGATGTCTAAGGTAAGATATAAGATCATAGTTGCTGTTCTCTGCCCTAGTCATGCCACATCTGGAGTATTATTTTTGGTGCAAGATGTCTGTTTTAGGAAAGACATTGACAAACCCAAGCAGATTCAGAGGATGGAAGCTTGTATTGTGAGAGGACTGGAGGTAATATGTAAGGATCAGCTGAAGAAACTAAAGATGTTTAGCCTGAAGGAAAGAAGACTTGAGCAAACATGGTGCTTGTTTTCAAGTAATTTAAGGTTGTCACATGAAAGAGTTTGTTAGATTTGTTTTGCCCAGAGGCAACTAAGTGATGCAGTACTGGTTCTGGAGTTAGGAAGAGCTGAGATCAAATCTGCCTCTGACATTTACTATCTGTGTGATCCTAGGCAAGTCACTTAACCTCTGTTTGCCTTAGCTTCTTCATCTGTAAAATGGGGGACAATAATAGCACCTACTTCCCAGAGTTGTTGTGAAGATTAAATGAGGTAATATTTGCAAAGTACTTAGCACAATTCCAAGCAAATAATAAGCGCTGAGTAAATATGTATTCCTTGTTTCCTTAGTTCCAATGGGCAGAATTCAGTAATGAGTGACAGATGCAGAAGCAATTTCAGCCTATTGTAAGGAAAAATCATATAACACTTAGAATGAGGGGTCTTAACTTCAGAAAAAAGATTTTTAAATGCATAAAATTATATAAATACACACACACATACAGAAAACCAATTATGTTGAAGTAGAAATGTATTTTGTTTTCCATTCAATCTCACAGACTCCCTGAAACCCACCTACATATCCCAGATTAAGAACCTCTGAATCAGAGCTATCTAAAAATTGAACAGAGTTTGCAGTTTCGCCTAGGTCCTCTTTCCTGTTGCAGTAACACCTGTGGTCTGTGGGAATAAAGAGCATGATTTACAGGGGTACATGGAATTCACTTGTCCTTTGCATAATGGAAGACCTTCTATATTCCTGACATCTTTGTTGGTACCAGTTTTCTGTTCCTTGAAGATGTCACTCCATCGCCAAAGAGATGCCTTTGCCCAGGCTGCCCCCATGCCTAAAATGTGTTCCTTCCTCAAGTCTACTTAGCTCTTATGGCTTCCCCCATCCCCTCTTCTGGTGGAGGTCTTTCCTAGTCCCCCTTGCTGCTAGTATCTTCCTTCTTAGATAGCCTTTTATTTGGTCTGTATACATCTCGTATGTACATACTATTTCTTCCTTTAGGCTGTGAGCTTCTCAAGGTTAGGGAAAGGGTTTTTGCATGTATTTGTATCCCTATTACTTAGCACAGTGCCTGGCATATAGTATTCATTTCATAAATGTTTGTTGACAAACACCCTGTTTATGATTGCTTTCCTCCTTGTTTTCCTACCCAGAATCAGGGAGACTTTTTCGAAGGTATCTGGTCCCTTTTAGGGTATCTGGTCCCTGAAACTGTTGGTACTGAGCTGGACATCATGAGACTTCATTCTAGTCCCAGCTCTGTTGTTCACTTGCTCAGTGACCTTGAGCAAAGCATATTCCCTCTCTGGCCTCAGTTTTCTCATGCATAACCTGAGAATGATGAACTACATCATCTCCAAGGGGCTTTTAAACTCTAAATCTTTTGACCTAGCTTTGTGATTCTGGTTTCTAACTAAGATAAGGGGACATAGGAGCAGGTCAGGTTGAGAGATACCAATGTTAGTAATAACTCACATTTCTGTAGTTACTTAGAGTTTAGCAGGTGCTTTCTCCACAACAACCATGTCATAAAGGTTTATTATTGTTGTTGATTCATTTCAGTCCTCTCCAACTCTTTGCAGTCCTTTTTTTTTTTTTTGAGGTTTTCTTGGCAAAGATACTGGAGTGGTTTGCCATTTCCTTCTCCAGCTTATTTTACAGATGAAGAAACTAAGGCAAACAGGGTTAAATGACTTGCCCATGGTCACACAGCTATGTTTGAGGCAGATTTGAACCCAGGTTTTCTAGCCTCCAGCCCTAACACTCTATCCATTGCACCATTTAGCTGCCTGACTTAGAATAGGGAACATTATTATAGATGAGGGCACAGGCACATAGTTGAGAAATGATTTGCTCATGGTCACAGTGTTGAGGCTAAGATTCCAATCTAGGTTTCCTAACCACAAATACAGTTCTCAGAATCTCTTAATGTTCAAAGTTAGAAGATACCTTGGAAATCATCTAATATAGTCCCCTCGTTTTGCCTGAGGAAACTGAAGCTTAGAGATGTGAATTCACTCTCCCAAGATTACACAGGTAGTAGAGACATCTGGTAGTCAAATCCAGTTCTCCTTATTCCAGGCCCTAAATTCTTTCTTTTCCCCCCTCACTTTAGTAGTATTTTATTTTTTCCAATTACATGTAAAGATAGTTTTCAACATTTACTTTTATTTTTTAAAAATTTTTGTTAATTTATTTAATTTTAGTTTTCAACATTCACTTCCACAAGGTTTTGAGTTCCAAACTTTCTCCCCATCTCTCCCCTCCTTCCAACATTCACTTTTTATAAAATTTTGAGTTCCATTTTTTTCTCCCTCCTCTCCTCCCTAAGATGGTAAGCAATCTGATATTAAACATATTTCCATGTTAGTCTAAATTCTTTCTAGTATACCTCTTTCAATGCAATTAAATATTGGAGTAAAGTCAAAATTAAGGAATTCAGCCAGACGAGATATTGTATTTGTAGTGAAGGAGGTGGTTTTTCTCTTTTGAAAACCAAGTAACATAAAATCAATCGACATTGAAGCCAGACACATTTAAACAGCTAAATAGAGAACATATCTCAGGATAACTTGAGTTTGAATCCTATCTTACTAGTCTCCATACTAGATACGTGGCCCTTGGAAAGTCCCTTAACCTCTCTGAACCTCAGTTTCCTCATTTATAAAACAATAATAATAATAACATTTAACTCATAAGGTTGTTGTGAGAATCAGATGAAGTTAACATATATAAAGTGCTTTGTAAAACCTTAAAGCACTCTATAAATGCTATTATCATTTATCATTATTATTATTACAATAAGTGACAAGAACTAATAAATAATTATCATTGGGGAATGGGGGGATAATGGATCATTATTTTTAAAAGGATTATTTTGGGGAAGGAATCTCAGTATAGATTAATTATAAGTATTAAGAACAAGTCTTAAAAAAAATGAACTTTAGGCTCCTTTATGCCTGGACCATTTTAATAGTCTTTTACTATTAGTCTGGTCTTTAATATTCCCTCTCCAATCCGTACTTCACACAGTTGCCAAAATAATTTACCCAACACACAGACATGAACACAAAACTCTAGCAGCTGCCCACTGCCTAGAGAATAAAGTACAAATTTGTTAGTCTCACCAAATCTGGCTTCTCCCTTTCATCCGTTCTTCATTCCAGCCATATTGGTCTGTTATCTCTGCTTTGATCTGGTTCAGCCCTCTCTTGCTTCTGGGCATTCACACTGGCTGTCTCCCTCTGCCTGGAATATACTTCCTACATTTGTTCCTTTCCATCAAAACTCAGCTCATGTGATCCTTCCTTAGTGAAGCCTTCTTTGGCCCCTCCCAAACTAAAAGAAATTTGTCTTTTCTCAAATTTTCTTACCCTTTATTCTCAACACATTTCTTGCTTGTAATGTTTGCATTTGTATTTGTCTTGTTTCCTCTATTTAGTTGATTTTAAAAAAAAGCACAAAACTTTAGCTCTTAGCATGCACAAAGCATCTTGCAATAAATGTGTGGTTTTTTTTAATTAGTTAAAGGTTTCTTCAAGGTCTGGAATTCTTGTACTAGTGAATGCACTTAATGTGGAGCAAATCAGCAAAGACATACTTCACATTGAGAAAATTCTTCCCCTTACCCCTTGAACCATCTCTTTCTAAATGGAGGATTTTCTTCCATGATTCTACCAATCTCTCAGCAAAGGGATCTGGGAAGGTTGAGGGTAGAAGTACCTACTTATTTTGTTCATTCCATCTCAGGCTAGATGAGCCTCTTGTTTTTTTTTTTAATCTCCAGGAAAAGATGTTCTAAAACAGCCCTCAGTAGCCAATTCTATTATCTCATAAATGTTCACAAAGGTCTTATTCTCCAAAAATTCTTCAGAGAACAAATCTTTTCAGGGCCTCCTTCAAAATGTGAGCAGCTCCTACTGTTTGGCGTAGTTTGTATTTCATTTGATTTAAAACTCTCAATTCCTTAGAGCAGATAGTGGGTTTGGCAAAGTTTCACTGCTGGTATGTTAACAAGTAAAGTCTCATCTTGCAGCAGAATAAATTGCTCTGAATTATCTCTCTGTGCTTGTCTTGCTAATTGTTATGGGCCTAGCTAATTATTTCCAACTAGCACTTCATAGTTTGCTCAATGTCTCCTCTTGCATTAAAGAAAGGATGGAACACATTAAGCAATGGAGTCTATAACCGAGGGAGTTTGCATCTCTTTCCATAGAGAGTTTTGGGAATAGAATGAAGAGCTCTCAGCTGACTAGGGTCATCTCCTATGAAATGAGAAGCCATTTTCCTTTTAATGACACTAAACAAGCATCTATTTCTAATGTTCATTTGATAAATATTTGTTGTTGTTGTTTAGTTGTTTCAGTCATGTCCAACTCTTTTCCTTCTGTCTATCCTTCTGTCTTCTTCTTCTGTTGTCTTCTTCTTCTTCTTCTCTTTCTTCTTCTTCTTTCTCTGTATTTTCCTCCCCTCTTCCTCCCCTCCTTCTTTCAAGAAATGTTTGTTGAATATCCCCTTTATAAGCAGAGGATTATGCTAGGTTTTGAGTAGATGAAGAATCTTCTTCAGCATGCCACATTCCTCTTTACTTGCGTGGGTCCTTAATACATACTCATTGATTGACAATCATTATAATTTAATTCAGTAAGCATTTATTGAATTTTACTAGGCACCTATGAGTGCATTACAACTAGTATTTCTTCTTAAAGTCCAACCAATATTTTTCTCAATCCACTGGAAACCATCGTGTCCTACTCAGAGAAGATGGAATACAACTGGTCACCTTCCCTTTAATGGTAACTCTCAAAGACTTAAGTGAAGTGATTCTTGCAATTAATCTATAGATTTTAAGAGAATGTTACCATAGCTTGCCAATTCAACTGAGTGCTAAGATGTTTGAGGGCTATTTTTCTCTAGTCCATTCAGGGAAACCACATAGCTCCTCTTATCTTATTGCCATCCCTTTCCTTGCTATGAATATTAATGACAGGGCTGGGTGTCACTGCTTCTCAGATGTGTTAATCATCTCCCATTATTTTTCCAGGATTTTATAAATTTGTTCAAAACCACACCACACATTTTGGTCTCTAGACTTTATGTTTCTTCTTCTTAATTTTGAAAGCCTTGTGTATTTTTCTGTGGATGAGGGAAGGAGGCAGGCAGGAATTTAGTCCATATGTTTCTAATGTATTTGGGCTGAAATCATAAGAAGCTGTTTCTGGGCAAGAGCTGCTAGATGTTCTAGAAGTCACTTTTACAAGCTACATCCCCACCCCAACCCTCACACCAGCTTCTTCTTCCTCCTCCTCCAATGCAATATCTCCCCAGACTTAGATCAGTTTGTGTGTGCTTCCTCTGCTCTCCCAATCCCCATTCTTACTGCCGTTGCACCCTGCTTCCCAACACCTTCTCCTCTCACTTATCAGAATAGTCTCAGAAGGCCTAAGAGGAAGAAAACCCTCATTTGCCTTCAAGAACTGACAGGTCTATTTTCCCCACCCTAACTTCAGAGCCACACCCAGAAATCATTTTTGTTGTTCATATGAAATGCCAGGCCCCTTCATTAGGGCCCTATGCTTCTAGCTAAAGATCACTTGACTCCAATGGCCTAACTTTGGCCAAATGTTAAACTCATTTGAGAATCCATTTCTGATTTTTCTTGTTTCTCATGAATTTCTATTCTATATTCAATGAGTTGCATGTGCTGTTTTCAAAAAAGCAGCTGTAGAAATAGCCTAAAGACCTTCAGAAACTAGATTAATTACTTTGGGGCCTACCAAATGCTAGAGAAATTATCTTCAAAACCTCAGAGTAGTATACTAAGTTTTAACATGGTTGGTCCTAAAGACCCAAGCTGGGGGTTTTAAATGCATTCTTAACTGAAGGATTTAGAGACAGAAAAAAAAAGAAGAGACAAAAAAAGACCAAAAAAAATCTCAAAGTTGGAAGACAAGGGACCTAACAGAGCATCTAGTCCAATCCACAGAAAACCTTCTCAGTAAGTAGCCATCTAGCCTTTCCTTAAAGTCTTCTAGTAAGGAAAAATCCACTAATTCATATGGTAGCCTGTTTCACTTTTGTATAGCTCTAATTTTAAATAAGTTTATCATGCCTAAATTTGCCTTTCTGAATCTTTGGTGCTTTTGCTCTCTAGAACTTTCCTAGATTTGTGGCAACTCTCTCACTCTTCCTGCATTAACTGACTTTTCCCTTCACTTAATTTCATGACTTTTGCTTGCGATAGTGACTAGCTACTGAAATAGTAGCTGACTGCCATGTCTTCAGCCTTCACCTGATCTCTCCAATCCTATCCACTTCTTTGCAACTTTTGATTTCAGCAGATTGTGTGATATTGCAGAGGTGAGCTGGAAAGGAGGCTCCAGTACAGTCCCTTTTGTGCAAAGTTTCTGCAGCTTGCGCTGTGGTGAGAGAAGTTGGAAAGAAGGGGAACAATTGGTTGCAATTGGGAGGAGGAAAGGGCAGAAAGTTGCTTGTACAAGAGTTACTAGGAATTCTAGCACATGTAGGAGAATAAGTGGTTGTAGTGAGTTTCAATGTAAGAGCAAATAGCATGGAAAGATTGTAATCCATGCTACCATGGCACTTGTCTCAGATCCCCTTCCCTCAAGTGGTCATCCTAATGTATAGTGGTGTTTGCAGGGGTGTTGGCCTTGAAAGTGTCACTTGTGCATAGCTCCTACCCCTCATACAGTATTTACCCATAAAGAACAAGCAAGAAATAACAAGGGCTGGAAGTTCAGTCTGTCTGGTATAGCACATTTGAATTGCGGGAATAGCTGAGCTTGCTTCAAGTTCATGTCTAAAGCAAACCTGGGCATGGGGTTGGGGTGAAGAACTCCACAGCCTTATTCCTGGCCTCTTCTATGACAGTTATTAGACCCTTTGCTGCCTTTCTGGACTCTGGGTCCTAACCCTTCCTAATACGCTTTGTCTTGCCGATGTCCACGTCCTGACGTTAGAACTCTTCAGTCCATTCTATTCAATAGATATTAAGTTCCTTCTATGTGTAAGAGATTATTCTAGATACTGAAGATATAAAAACAAAATGAAACAGCCGCCACCTTCAAGAAGCTTGTATTCTTCATCAGTAAGGCAAGTTTTCCTGAAGGAGGCCAACGTCCACATGAAACTGTCCATGATCCACCATACCCTCCTGTATTAGATGCTGATGACATCCTCATTACCTTACATTTATTTTGTATAAGATTTTGTTTTTACATATAGATTCTCACATGCATATATATGTTATCTTACCAAGAGAATGTAAGCCCCTTGGGGACAGGTACTATTTCAATTTTCCCTAGAGCCTTAGCATAGTGACTGTAGCATCATAGGCATTTTATAATTGCTTGTTGAATTCATATACAAACTTATTACAAAGCTAAGGAATCTCAAAGATTAGTCCTTAATTTTCCCTTCGTGGAACATCTGAGCAGTTTATATCCCGCCTTCTGGCGGCTCCCTCAGCTCCCACTGCCAGGCCTTCAACTTAGCTTCCCATCCACGTCCCCGTCATCTTTGCCAATACTATGGGTCAGGCCCAAGACAGGCCAATCTAATATTTCAGGCTCTGGGTTGGAATGCAGTGAAGTACCCATGGACCATAAAATGCAATAATACAACTTAAGAATAAATTTAAAAGGAACAAATTACTAATAAATTAAAATAAAATACTTCTCCCCTCTACATCTACAATAGGCACAGCATTTAGTAGGACGCGGTCAGGAAGTCATCTGATTGTCCATTAAAACCTCTAGAGCACTGTATCTATATAGAAAAGTTTTTGTATATTCCTGGAACTCCAGATCTCCTAGATTCTGGGGATGGCTTTCAAAAGGGGGAAGGACATGGATAATGATCCAGCAGCACAGGGAGCAGTTAGACAGGTAGAAGAACCAAGAAAAGGGAGTATTATCATGAAAATCCAAAGAGGAAGGTGTATCCAGAAGGTAAAGATGGTCAATGTTTTAAAATTCTACAGAGAGGTGAAAAAAAGATGAATGTTGAGAAGAAGCCATCAAATTTGGCAATGGACAGATCATTTGTAATTTTGTTTTCTTTTAATTTATTATTTATAACACTCTTTTTTTCATAATTTTGAGTTCCAAATTCCCTTCATCCCTTCAGTCCCTTCCCGCCCCCCACCAGTGAGAAGATCAGCAATATAATATCATTTACACATGTGAAATCATGCAAAACATTTTTTCATATTAGCCATGTTGAAGAAGAAAGCAAGAAAAAATTTATACTCCAATTTGCACTCAGAGTTTATTAATTCTCTCTCTGGAATTGGATAGCATTTCTCATCATGAGGCTCTGGATCATCTTCTTGATCAGAGTAACTAAATCTTTCACAGTTGGATCTCTTGCAATTTTGAAGGGAGAAATGTAAGTTGAATTATAAGGCAGGAAGCCAATTTCAAAAAATAGAGAAGTGAACAAGAGAGGAAGTGGAGGCAAGGATAGTAGACAACTTATTATATGAATTTGATTTTGAAAGAGTGAAGATCTACCTATGTATGTATATATGTATGTATGTATGTATCTATCTGTCTGTCTATCTATATTCATAGGAATATGGCTTAATGGCAGGTTCAAATGAAGATATTCCACCCCTTCCCCTGGTTCTGCCCACCTCACTTTGCATTAGTTTCTTTCTTTCTTTCTTTCTTTTTGAGTCTTATTAATTTATTTATTTTTAGTTTTCAACATTTACTTCCACAATTTTCTTCCCATCTCGTCCCTCCCCCACCCCAAGATGGCTTGCATTCTGAATAACCCTTCCCCTAATCTACCCTCCCTTCCATCCCTCTGCCTTCTCTTATCCCCTTCCCCTTCTATTTTCCCGTAGGGTAGGATAGATTTCTATACCCCCTTGCCTGTATATCCTACTTCCCAGTTGCATGTGAAAACAATTTTAACATTTGTTTTTAAAACTTTGAGTTCCAAATTTTCTCCCTTCTTCCCTCTCTACCCACCCTCCTTGAGAAGGCAAGCAACTTGATACAGGTTATACATGTGTAGTCATGCAAAACACTTCCATAGCAGTCATGTTGTGAAAAACTAACTGTATTTCCTTTCATCCTATCCTGCTCCCCTTTTATTCTAATCTCTTTTGACCCTGGCCCTCCTCAGAAGTGTTTGTTTCTGATTGCCCCCTCCCCCAATCTGCCCTCCCTTCTATCCTACCCCAGCTCTCTTATCCCCTTCCCTCCTATTTTCCTGTAGGGTAAGATAGATTTCCATACCCAATTGAGTGTGTATGCTATTCCCTCCTTAAGCCAAAATTCAATGAGAATAAGATTCACTCATTCCCTCTTACCTTCCCCCACTTCCCCTCCATTGTAAAAGTCTTTTCTTGTCTGTTTTATGTGAGATAATTTACCCCATTTTACCTCTCCCTTTCTCCTTCTCCTGGTATAATCTTCTCTTATCCCTTAATTTTATTCTTTAGATATCACCCCTTCATCTTCAACTCACCCTGTGCCATCTATCTATCTATCTATACATACATATAATTTTTCCCTTCAACTACCCTAATATTGACAAAGGTCTCATGAGTTACAAATATCATCTTTCCATGCAGGAATGTAAACAGTTCAATCTTAATAAGTCCCTTATGATTTCTCTTTCCTGTTTACCTCTTCATGCTTCTCTTGAGTCTTGCATTTGAAAGTCAAATTTTCTATTTTGCTCTAGTCTTTTCATCAAGAATGCCTGAAAGTCCTCTATTTCAGTGAATGTCTATTTTTCCCCTGAAGGATTGTACTCAGTTTTGCTGGGTAGGTGATTCTTGGTTGTAATCTTATCTCCTTTGACCTCCAGAATATTATATTCCAAGCCCTGTGGTCCCTCAATGTAGAAGCTACTAAATCTTGTGTTATCCTGATTGTGTTTCCACAATACTTGAATTGTTTCTTTCTGGCTGCCTGCAATATTTTCTCCTTGACCTGGGAATTCTGTAATTTGGTTACAATATTCCTAGGGGTTTTGTTTTGGGGATCTCTTTTAGGAGGTGATTGGTGGATTCTTTCAATTTCTTTCTTGCCCTCTGGTTCTAAAATATCAGGGTAGTTTTCTTTGATAATTTCTTGAAAGATGATGTCCAGGCTCTTTTTGTGATCATGGCTTTCAGATAGTCCAATAATTTTTAAATTCTCTCTCCTGGATCTATTTTCCAGGTCAGTTGTTTTTCCAATGAGATATTTCACATTGTCTTCTATTTTTTTCATTCTTTTGGTTTTGTTTTACAATGTCTTGATTTCTCATAGAGTCACTATGTTCCATTTGCTCCATTTTAATTTTTAAGAAAATATTTTCTTCAGTGAGCTTTTGGACTTCCTTTTCCATTTATCCAATTCTGCTTTTTAAGACATTCTCCTCATTGGCTTTTTGGACCTCTTTTGCCATTTGAGTTAGGCTATTTTTTAAGGTGTTATTTTCTTCAGTATTTTTTTGGGGTCTCCTTTAACAAGCTGTTGTCTTGTTTTTCATGATTTTTTTTTTGCATCACTCAGTTTTTCCTTTACTTCTCTTACTTGCTTCTCAAAATATTTTTGAGTTCTTCCATGGCCTGGGACAAATTCATGTTTTTCTTGGAGGCTTGGGATGTAGGAACTTTGACTTTGTTGTCATCTTCTGGTTGTATGTTTTGATCTTCTTTGTCACCAAAGGAACATTCCATGGTCTGACTTTTTTTTGCTCAGTTTTCTCATGATCCCAGCCAATTACTTGAGTTGTAAACTTTTTGTTAGGGGAGGGGATCTGATTCCAATGTGGAGAATGCACTGTCCCAAGTTTTGGGGATTTTGTGCAGATGTTTTCAGAGATACTTCTAGAGACCTGTAAACTTTCAGTTCTTCCAAAGTGGTATGATCAAGGGCAAAGTGTTTACTCCTTTCCTGCCCTGTGCTTTGGTTTTTGAGTGACCACAAGTGCTTTTTTTCTGCCTTGAAACTGTGAGGAGCATTCCTGCTCCACTACCACTATGAGCTTCACCACACCAGCACTCCTCCTCATCCCAGGACTGCCACCCAGAATTGTGACCCAGATCCAAGCACAGGTAAATCAAGAGATTCCTGCCTCAGCACCAGCAAAGAGATCCCTGTAATCCCCCTCTGATGAGCTGCTTGATTTCCTCCTAGTCTGTAAACTGAGCTCTGGAAGGAGCTGCAGCTCCAGGGCTATGCTGGGACTGGGGCTGGGACCGAGCTTCTCTCTCACTGTAACATTACAGACTTTTCCTACTGACCTTTTAAGTTGTCTTTGGCATTTATGGATTGGGAGGTCTGGAAACTGCCACAGCTGCCTGTGACTTAGTCCTGTGAGGCCTGCTCCAGGTTCACTAAGGCCTAGGTCTTTGTCTGCCATGTCCACGCTGAACTGTGCTCATCTCCCAGCCTGGTGCAATAGACCTTTCCAATCAGCCATCCAGGTTGTCTTGGGTTTGAAATTTGTTTCACTCTCTTTTTGTGGGTTCTGCTGCTCTAGGATTTGTTTAGAGCCATTTTTTACAGGTATTTGGAGGGGTTCGGGGAAGAGCTCAAGCAAGTCACTGCTTTTACTCCACCATCTTAGCTCTGCCCTCCCCCCCCCCATGAAGATTTTTAAGAATGGGAAAGAACTAGTCATGTTTGCAAGCAGCTTGAGTGGAGCTAATAGATAGGGAGAGTTTGAAGATGAGAGAGGGGATGATTATGGGGACAATCTGTTGGAGGTGACAGGAAGGGATGGGATCCATGCTACAAATAGGAGTTAGTTTTGGCTGGGAGAAGGATGATTTCTTTATCAGAGACTGGAGTGAAGGAGGGGGTGTAGAGTAGGAGACAAGAGGGAGTTCATGGTGAATGGCCTCTATTAATCAAGTGTGGGGGGTAGTTCTTGAAGGGATTTGGGGAGGAAATGATTTGAAATGAGAGCAAAGCAGTTTTAGAATTGCCACTGTGGGAAGTGTGATAGAAAGTCAATTAGGAAGGAATAAAATGATTGGTTTGTGGCGGTGATGACCCAGGCGGGATTAGAGAACAAGTAGCCTAGTCATCTCAGTTGTTTGACTTCCCCTTGTAGTATTTGGCTACAATGGAGGAAGACGACCCTAGGAACAGCCGAAGGAGGTTTGGGTGTGGCAAGTTAGGATAGGTGATAAGACAAGTTGGGGGCTGGGGGAAGAAATTCTAGAGTAAACTTCTTGAAATGTTGAACTGATTCACTATTTGATCAAGATTGGGAAGGGAAGAAAGTGAAGCCAGATTAGGGTTGATAGCCTGAGAGACTGCTGAGGGGTGGGGAGACTAGACATCACAATGCAGATAAAGAATAACTTTAAGAAAAGTGAGGCATAGGGAGTGATGGAATGATTGTTGTAGATATCTTCACAGATCTTTTCCATTTTTCTTCTGTTTTTTATTCTCCTTCCAATTTTATCCTTAAATATGCACAGAATGATCTGGCTTAATTGGGTTGCTTGCCAATCTTTCTAAAAACTTGTTTTTCTCTTTATTGTTTCTCACTGTTCTATGAGGTGATACTGCTCATGATATTCCCTAATGTCTTCTATAAGACTCTGCAAATGAATTTATATTCAAAACTGGTGTTGTCTTTGGCTGCCATCTCTTTTTCTTTGGCAAGGAGATCAAATGTTTGCTGGCCTTGCTAGCTGATCGAGGCTTGGATTTGAATTATAGAGTACTGGAAATGATTAAACAAAAGTAATTCACAATTATAAGGCTAGAGGCACTTATTGAAGGATCATAGACTTGAGAGCTAAAAGGGACCTTAGAAATCATATGGTCCAACTCTATTATTTTGCAGATGAGGAAACTATGACACAAAGAAATGAGGTGATCTGTACAAGGTTATACAGATAGTAGGTGGCAGAGATAATATTTGAACTCAGTTTCTATGACTAAATCTAGGGTTTTTCATACTATATCATGATGTCTGTCTATGCACAGGATCAGGTGGGAATCATCTGATTGTTTGGTCCGCTAGGTCTGAAGCAACAAACCCATTTAACACAACCAGCTTCAAGCCTTAACCTCTGCACTGTCAGGTATGCTACAGGCTCCAATAATGAAAAATATATATCCCACTATTGATCTAACTTATCCTATAAAGTAATATCCCCCCACTGAGATCAGTGTAATAGCAGTGTTCCCACAAGATAGAATAAGATAGACTTCATGAGTGGTTATCTCACAAGGTAATATCTCCTTCGGCTTTGGCATTCTAGGCTATCTCTAAGGGAGAGTAACAAGGGAAGTTCTGTGGGGCAATGACATATGCCTAGGGCCATAAATGGGCAAAGCAATTCATTCTCCTAATTCCAGAGTCCTAAATATCCTCTCTCTTCCTGGTGTTACTTCATTGCTTGCCCTGGGTAAAGCATCTGCTGGACATGTCACTTCTGGGCTGTCTTTTCTTTTCTGTAGCTCAAACCTAGATGACTAGGGCTAAGCCTCTGCCTACTCACAAACTCTTCTAGTTTCTTGCCTTTGGGTGTGCTTCTATGGGGTAAGTGGCTATTTTCTATCAAGCTCCAGGATGTTCTTGAATGAACTCCTTGAGTTTAGTGCTTGGCTCACAATAATTCTTTCCTCCTCACATCCTGCCCTCACACTAGAAGATTCTAATGCACACATTTTTTTCCTTTCCCCCCAACATATGTATTGATGTTATATCAAATGCCATAATTTCTAATTCCTCAATTTATACAGAATCATTACACAATGAGTCATCCAGTCTTAGAATCTCAGCTTCAGTCTTTCAATAACCAAATACTTCTTAATTGTCTCCTATGTGCCAGACACTGCTTGATGCTGGAGATTTATGGTCAAAGACCAAAACAATCTCTATTCACAATGAGCTTACATCTTCCAACTTCTCATTCACACTCTCTGAATTATCCAATTTATTGTCACATCTTGTCCCTTCTATTTCCCCAAATCTCTTCTATACATTCCCTTCTCTGCACAGTCAGTATCCTAGTACAGGCACCTATCACCTTTTGCCTGGACTATTGCAATAGCCTTTTAATGAATCTCTCTGCTTAAGTCTCTTCACATTCAGCTACCTCATTGATTTTTCTAAAAGGAAGGTCACACAATATCAATCTTACATGACATAAACTCCAGTGGCTTCCTGTTAATTTAGGACCAACTATAAAGTTCTCTGCTTGGCACTTAAAACCCTCCTCAACCTGGACCCTTTATGCTTTTCCCATCTTTTTGTACTTGCATAAAGGAGCAGTATTGTTGTTCAGTATTTTCAGTTATATCCAATTCTTCATGATCCCATTTGGGCTTTTCTTGGCAAAGACAATAGAGTGGTTTGCTATTTCCTTCTCCAGATCATTTTACAGTTGAGGAAACAGAGGCAAACAGGGTTAAGTGACTTGCCCAGGGTCGCACAGCTAGTAAGTGTCTGAAGCTGGATTTGAACTCAGGTCTTCCTGACTCCAGGCCTGGAGCTCTGTCTACTATGCCACTGAGCTACTCTAAATGAACAGTATCATCTCATTATTCTATAAACCAGCTTCACAGATGATGCTCCATCTCCTAACACTGCCTTTGCACAGGCTGGAATGTGCATGAATTCCTATGCCTGGAATATGCTCCTCACCTCTGTCTCTTAGCTTCTATGGCTTACTTCCAGACTCATTTCAAATTCCATCTTTTCCTAGAGGTCTTTCAGGTCCCTCCTTACCCCTTATCTCCATCCCCCCAACTCCCATGTTAATGGCTTTCCTTCAAGGTTACCTTCTATCTACTCTTTTTTGTCTTGCTTATATATAGTTGTTTACATGTCGTTCCCCTTCACCCCGTTAGGATGGAAGCTCTTTGAGAGTAGATGCTCTTTTTTGCCTTTCTTTGAATCTTCAGTGTTTAGTTCAGTGACTGTAACAGAGCATGCACTTAAGCAATGCTTTTGACTGACATCTTTCTGCAGTGTCTCCTTATTCACTGTGGGCTCAGATGAAGAGGTAGTCCTCATTTGCAAGACCAACTCCTCTACATGTATCCTTGATCTCATCCCCCCTTGTCTTCTCCAACAGATTTCTCCACTATCATCCTCATTCACTCTCTTCTTGTCTCTCCATATGACCACTATTGAGAGTTCCTTCTCTTTTGTGTTTAAGCACATCTGTGTCTCCCTTATCCTTAAAAAACCCTTACTTGATCCTACCATTCCTGCTAGCTATCATCCCATGTCCATCTTCCCCTTCATTTCTAACTTCTTGACAAAATCTAGCTGCATATGATGCCTTTATATCCTTTTCTCTCATTCTGTTACAAACCCTCTGTAATGTAACTTCCTTTCTCATCATTGAGGACAGCTAGGTGGCACAGTGGATAGAGTGCCCAGCCTTGAGTCTCTGACTTCAAATCTGGCCTCAGACACTTACTAGTTGTGTAACCCTGGGTAAGCCACTTAATCCTGTTTGCTTCAGCTTCCTCATTTGTAAAATAAGTCAGAGAAGGACATGGCAAACCACTATCTGCCAAGAAAATCCCAAATGGGGTCATGTTACTGAAACAACTGCGTAACAACAAAACCTTATAATTCAACTGAAAGTGCTCTCTCCAAAGTTATCAATGTTCTTAGTTACTATATTTAATGGCCTTTTCTCAGTCTTTATCCTTCTTGACTGCTCTATATGATTAGACACTCTTGCTCTTGATAATCTTCTCCTGAATGACCTCTCATCTTTAGTTTTTGTTTTTTTTTGTTTTTGTTTTTTGTCCAATAGCCTTTTCAATATCTTTGTTGACCAATGAGCCATGAGTGTTCTCCAGGTCTCTGTCCTGGTTTCACTTCACCTTTTCCTCTATATTTTCATACTTTGTGGTCTTGCCTGCTTTCATGAGATCGGGTATCTCTATGAAGATTATTTGCAGATCTATATATCCAGACTTAGCTGCCCCAATTTTTGAGTTCCAAATTCTTTTTTCCCCCTCTTTTTTTTGGCTAGGCAATGGGGTTAGGTGACTTGCCCAGGGTCACACAGCTAGTAAGTGTCAAGTGTCTGAGGCTGGATTTGAACTCAGGTCCTCCTGACTCCAGGGCCAGTGCTCTATCCACTGCACTACCTAGCTGCCCCCCTGTTCAGCACTTCTTATAGAACAATAGTATTACATTACATTCATATACCACAACTTGTTTAGCCCTTCTTCAATTGAGGGGGCATATCCTCAATTTCCAATTCTTTACCATCACAAAAAGAGCTACTATAAATATTTTTGTGCATGTAGGTTCTTTTCCTTTTTTTATGATCTTTTTGGGATACAAACATAGTAGTGATATTGCTGGATCAAAGAGTATGCACAGTTTTGTAGTGTTTTGAACATAGTTCCAAATTGTACTCCAGAATGGTTGGATCAATTGGTTGGATCAATTCACAACTGCACTAACAATTTCCCACATCTTCTCCAACATTTATTACTTTCCTTTTATGTCATATTATCCAATCTGATAGATGTGATGTGGTGCCTCAGAGTTGTTTTAATTTGCATTTCTTTAATTAATGGTGATTTAGATAATTTTTATATGACTATAAATAGCTTTAATTTCTTTTTCTGAAAACTGCCTGTTCATATCCTTTGACTATTTATCAATTGGGGAATGACTTGTATTCTTATAAATTTGACTCTGTTCTCTATATATTTGAGAAATGAGGCCTTTATCAGAAACATTGTTGTTGAAAATTGTTTTCTAGATTTCTGATTTTCTTCTAATCTTAGTTGCATTGGTTTTGTTTGTGCAAAAACTTTTAAATTTAATGTAATCAAAATTATCCATTTTGCATTTTATAATGTTCTCTATCTCTTGTTTGGTCATAAGTTCTTCCCTTCTCCATAGATCTAACAGGTAAAACTATTCCTTGCTCTCCTAATTTGCTTATGGTATCTTTATATCTAAATTGTAAATCTATTTTGACTTTATCTTGGTATAGGGTGTGAGATGTTGGTCTATGCCTAGTCAGTGCCATACTATTTTCCAGTTTTTCCAGCAGTTTTTGTCAAATAGTGAGTTCTTATCCCAAAAGCTGGAGTTTTTGGATTTATCACACAATAGATTATTATAGTCATTTACTACTGTGTCTTGTTACCTAATGTACTCCACTGATCCACAACTCTATTTCTTAGCCAGTACCAAATAGTTTTGATGATTGCCACTTCATAATATAGTTTTAGTATGGCTAGTTTAGTATGTTATGGCTAAGCTTCCTTCCTTTGCATTTTTTCTTCATTAATTCCTTTGATATTCTTCAGTCTTCTTACATTTTACCCCTTCTCCCCCCGTATATGTTGCAATCCGACTACACTGGTATCTGCATAGGACCTACCATCTCTCATCTTCATGCCTTTATACTGATTGTCCCCAATGCCTGGAATGTTCTTCCTCTTTAATTCTGTCTCTTCCTAGCTTCAATAATTCAAATCCTATCTTCTTTAGGAGGCCTTTTCTATCCCCATCCTCCTCTCTTCCTACTCCCTACTGTTATTTCTTTCCTTCTGAAATTACTTTATATCTATTCTATATACATCTTGCATGTACATAGTTATTTATGTGTTGTCTTCTCCATTAGCATGGAAGATCCTTGTGGGTAGGGAATATTTTTAACTGTCTTTGTATCACCAAGGAGTACCATGGTGCCTGGGACCTGGTTAGGTTTTGATAAATGATGATATGGCTGATGGTGCAGGGATTTGTAGAAGAAAGAAATCTCTCTCCTCTTCTAATGGTTCACTTTTCTTCCATAGCTGACTCTCTTCCTAAATTTTGGTGAAGAGAGCTAATTTATCTACATCAAGTTGGAACTGTTTTAATTGTACAACAAACTTTCTCAATTCTTAAATTTTTCTTCTGCTTTTATTGAGTTTGAGCTTTTTCTCTATGTATGTTTTCTTACTTAATGCATATATTTGATTCAGAAATGACTCCCATATTAGCAAGTTTCCTGTGAAGATACAGTCCATTTAATTTTTTGTGTGTGTGATGTCATTTGGTGCTTTCCATTTTCAATGTCTTCCTCTATCTTCTTGAAGAAAGAATTCGTCATTTATAAGCATGAAACTTTATATGATCTACAAGGTTTTGGACCTCTTTAATTTCTTGATTAAGAATTGTATTCTCTAACCTTTTTTTGGCCACCCTCTCCTATGCATTGAAGTCACATAGTATTAAATTATACATTAACTTAATTTGGATGGTATTATTGAGTTATTTGGAGACTTGTTTTCTGCTTCCTTATCTAGGTATTAGGGCTTAAGTTACCACTGACATCTTCCTGATGTCTTCTGGCTTACACTCATCATGAGCAACAGAAATTGAGCAACAGAGTGTCCAGTCCAAGTCAATTCATGTATATTTAATATTAAAAATATAATATTATCTAATAAGAACAATTTCTCAAGTTGCCAAGACTCCCAAATGTGCTTGTTGGCTATGACCACTTAGTTGATTACTTGAAAAGATACTGTAGGTGTTCAAAGTGATGACTACAACCACTTAATTGATTGCTTGGAGACATATTGTAGGTGTTCAAAGTGGATCCTACCACACCTTTTCAAAAAAGTCTAGTAGGAAAGAACTTAGGACAGTGTTTCAATATCTAAGGCTCAAATCAACTATGAGAAATTATCAACAGATTTCTCAGTATGCTCAACTTTTTCTTTAACTTCTGCTGATTAATTTCCTTAAAAAATACTTATTTTGATTTCTCATGAAGTTATTGTATATATTCTGACATTTCCTTGTAAATTAATAGAAATTCACAGATTGTTTCATTAATCAATTAGCTCTGAGTCCCCATCTCAGTTT
>NW_020954608.1:52546332-52571208 GCF_900497805.2 Vombatus ursinus | reverse complement strand
ACAGATTGTTTCATTAATCAATTAGCTCTGAGTCCCCATCTCAGTTTACAGAGAACCAAACATCCTCTCCGGCCTGCCCCCCAACAAAAGAAAAGAAAAGAAAAGAAAACAGCAACCAAAACCAAAACCCTGGGGAGCCTGATTTCCTGCAAGCTTTTTTCCTCCTTGTTAGTTCAAACCCTTAGAGTTTTAAGCTTAAAAAACTTAAGTATTACTGGTTATACAATTTCTTAAGAGTATAATAAGCAATACAAAGATCTTTTTAAGTAATTAAAAATATATTACACGAGAAAGATCACAGTCAGAATCATTCTCACTCTCAATCACAACTATTAACTTTTTCTTAACTCTCTGGAAACACCATCCCACCCTTCAGTTCTCTCTGGATGGCAGTCACAGCACAAAAATTAAATTTCATTCTTTCAGGAAATGTCATTATAGTCTTTTTCAAAGATGAGAGTTAATTCCCTCAGTCTCTCAGGAAAGTAGTTCTTTTAGACCTTTCTCTCTCAGTATCTACTACCATCTCTCTCCAGCATTGGTAGTTAATAGTAGGCAAAATGACAAACTGCCTCTCACCCAAAATTGTATTCCTTTGACAGTGTACAGTAATGTTATCCATAGTCTCTGTGGGTGAGGCTATTAAAACTGGGGCTATGTTTACATCTGTGTCTTTCCCTTTCATAAGATCTGTGTCATGTCTCTTTCTGCATCTCAGCATCTAGCACAATGCCTTGAATGCAGCAAATTGACTTGTTAAAAAAAATAAGATTGTGGAATATCTGTAACGTTGTAAAGTACCTTCAAGATCTAGTCCAATCACCTTATTTTACAATTGAGGAAACTGAGACTCAGGGAGATTAAAGAAGTTGCCTAAGGTCATGTGACTAGCAAGTAACAGAGCTGGGATTTAAATTTTTTGTTTTTGTTCAGTCATTTTTCAGTCACGTCTGACTCTTCATGATCTTATTTGAGGTTTTTTTTTTTTGGCAAAGATACTGTAGTGGTCCTGCCATTTCCTTCTCCAGCTCATTTTACAGATAAGTAAACTGAGGCAAATAGGTTGAAGTGACTTGCCCCAAGGTCACACTGCTATTAAGTGTCTGAGGCTAGACTGGAACTCAAGAGCATGAAACTTCCTGACTCTGGGCCTGACACTCCATCACCTGCATCACCTAGCTCTCCTAATTTCTAATCCATTAGTCCTTCCACTCTGCTGTTATCTCTCAATCTTTGGGAGCTTTTGCTATCCCCTGAAATTATCCTAGAATCATGAAGTATTATTTTTAAAGCACTTAAGGAATTTCATTCAACTGTTTGGTGACAGGCTTTCTAAAAGCTAGTGAGAAAAAATGTGGAAAATTAGGAAATTACTAGAAAATTACATTTGTCATCTTAACTTTGATAGCTTGAGAGGTATTAGAAAAAAGATCATCTCTTTTATTTATATAGCACTTATGTTTCCTAAGCACATAGACAACCATGATCTCATTTATCCTTATACTAAGTTACTTAACATATAGGGAAGCTGAAGGGACTAGAGAGATTAAATCACTTATTAAAGGTGATACATTTAATCATTCAGCTGTGATGTAAGGACTAGAATTTTACTTTCCCTACTGGTATTCTTTCTGCTACACCATGTTGACTCACCCAACCATTAAATATATGGCCAATTTACAAACACCAAGCAAAGCAAATGATGCTAGATCAGGGCGTCCACACTTTTGAAAACACATCATGTTGGACCAATTTAATATCCATCTAGGGGAGATATTTTGCCTCTATTCCTTGGCTTCTTCTGAAGTTTGGGATTTCAAAACTTCTTTTGAGAGTCAGCCATTTGGATTATTAAATGCTTTGTCAACCTTAAAGTGATATATTAACATGAGTTGTTCCTCCACTAAAGTGCTCTGGGCACCTAGAGTCCAGTAAATTTGATCCCGTTTTTTGTTAAATAGCAGTTATATTACTTGGGAGACGGTAATAAATCATAATAGACATTAACTCATTTAGCACAGATTGGTTTATCAGATTAGGTTACTTAACACAGAGCAAGACCTTGAGAAAAAGAGACACAGGAAAGGTAAGTTTTGATGAAGGATAGGGATGAGGGAAACTTCTCACCTTGCATAGAATAGAACAGATTGAGTCCTACAAAGGAGATCCCCAGCCAAAGGAGAAATAGCATACAGACATTACAGTATGTTGAAAGGTTGCACAGAAAAATGGGGTGAGGATGTGAGTGCTGTTGATTTTCACCTGCTTTAATTTGTCCAGGGACAGTTTTTTGTCCTTAATTCCTCCTTCCTCCCACTATTTTAAAGCCTCTGTCAAGTGTCATTATTTCAGGCAAACCAAGCAGAGTGAGCTCTAAGTTTCCAGAATTGTCGAGACCTACCTTATTAGAACTTTATTATTGTCTTTCCATAGCTTCTACACCACGGGTGGGGAACCTGAAGCTTTGAGGCCACATGTGGCCCTCTAGGACCTCAAGGGTGGCCCTTCAACTGAATCCAAACTTCACAGAACAAATCCCCTTAGTAAAAGGATTTGTTCTGTAAAACCTGGACTCAACCAAAAGGCTGTACCCAAGGACCTAGAAGGCCACAGGTGGCCTCAAAGCCACAGGTTCCCCACCCCTGTTCAACACTCTGTGAACTCCTCAGTTGAAAGCAGCCAGACATAATTGGACATTATATAGCACCTTAGGGAATATGAATTTTAGGTAATTGAGGATTGGCTTGGTCTGAATGGACTTTAAGAATGTCCCAAATTTTCCAAATTTATTAATTCAATCCTCAGTTTCTCTTTTACTGTGCAAAAATATTGACTGAAGTGCATCAATCCATTTTGATTTTACTTTGGAGAAATAAATGGGGTGGGGTAAGAAGAAAGAAGCTCATATTGAAGTAATTGGTTATTGAGTCATACATCGTTTTACATGGTGTGCTGTGACTATTCAGTGACTTAAGTGCTGAGTATCTATTCTATGGATTCTCTAGGCTCTTAGCTACTGCTACTTCCTTTTCTTTCTCCTCTTCCTCATTTTTTGACATTCCTCCTCCATGTTTTCTCCGTTCTGTTCTTCTCTTCTTCCTTCTTCTCTTTCCCAGCTTTGTCATTTTCTCCTTTTCTTCATTCTTTATGTAATAATCCTAATGCACCCACTTTCATCATATCATTCCCTTGATTTAGAGCCTTCAGTGACTATCCATTGTCTGCAGATCCTCAGGCTAACATTAAAGGACTCCCCAGTCTATCTCCAATGTATGGATCTCATACTACTACCTGTCATACAGTTTAAATTTAAATTTAAAATTGGAATACTCTCTTCCTCTAATCTCCAGGTCTCTCTTGCCTCCATGCTTTTGTTTCGGCAGTTTTCTATACTCGAAATGCTTTCCCCTATACCACTACCATTTATAATTCTAATCATTCAAGACCTAGGTTATGGTGCCACCTCTTTCATGAAGCCTTTCATAAACTTCTTAGCCAGAAGTGATTTTCTGATCTTATTGTTAGTGCTTAATAAATGATTTTTTTAAATAAATGAAGAAAAGAAATAAACTCTTCCTCCTTTGAATTCTCAAAATACTTTCAAGCAAACTCCCTTATGGACTTACCATATTCTATTTGGGTTATGGAGGCAGCTAGGTGGTTCAGTGGATAGAGTGATGGACTTGGAGTCTGGAAGACCTGACTTCATATATGGCCTCAGACATTTACTTGTTATATGAACCTGGGCAAGCCATTTAACCTCTGTTTGCTTTAATCCACTGGAGAAGGAAATGACAAACCACCCCAGTATCTTTGCCAAGAAAACCTCATGGACAACATTGGCATTTTATGGTCCATAGGGTCACAAAAATCATGTAAGACTGAATGACTGAACAACAACAATTTAGATTACAATTATTCATGCACATTTCCAATCATCACATTTAAATTAAAAATCCCTTGAGAAGTAGGGACTGTATGTTACTTTTTTTGTATCCCCTCCCAAAAAATCATGCATTCATTAATATAACAAATATTTGTTAACAAAAGAGGCAGTGTTTTATTTTGCTGTATTCTATCTTGATCAGACCGTATTTAGAGTTCTGTGTTCATTACTGGGTACCAGTTTTGAAAGGACATTGATGAACAGGAGAATGTCCAAAGAAGGGCAACTAGATTAGTAAAGGGCCTTTGGTCCATTACATATGAATACTGGTTGAAGGAATGAGAAGTTCTTAGCCTGGAGAAGAGAAGATTCAGTGTGGAAAATAACTTTTTTTTAAAAAAATTATTTATTTATTTTTAATTTTCAACATTCACTTCCTTAAGCTTTTGAGTTTTAAATTTTCTCCTCTTCCCTCCCCACCTGCCTCCCTAAGACAGTGTGCAATCTGTTATAGGCTCTACATATACGTTCCTATTAAACTTATTTTCACATTAGTCATGTTCACCTCATTCTGTTCCACCCTGAAGTAGTAATTTCCTTTGCAAAATCCCCAAATTATCTTTCTTTCATCTATTTAAACATGGAGAACTGTGTCTTCAAGAAATGTGGAATCCCTTATTCTTTTTTTGTCTTTTTTATTAATTTATTTTGATTTATCAATAATCACTTCCATAAGCTTTTGAGTTTTAAATTTTTCTCCCCCTCCCTCCCCACCACCCTCCCCAAGATGGTGTGCAATCTGATATAGGTTATACATATACATTCTTATTAAACATATTTTCACATTAGTGATGTTGTAAGTAAGAACTAGAACCAATAGGAGGAACTACCAGAAAAAAGGAAACAAAACACAACAGAAGAAAAAAAAATAGCAAATAGTATGCTTCGATCTGCATTCAAACTCCATAGTTCTTTCTTTGGATGTTTATAGCATTTTCTATCGTGAGGCCTTTGGAGATGTCTTAGATCATTATATTGCTGAGAAGAGCTAAGTCTATCAAAGTTAGTCATCACACAATGTGGCTGTTGCTATGTACAACATTCTCCTGGTTCTGCTCACTTCACTCAGCTTCTGAATAACTTTTTAAGTGCTTAAATGGTAAAAGTGTGGAAGAAGGATTAAATTTGTTCTTCTTGGCAAGCCTAGGAACCGTAAGTAATATTTTCAAAGGAGCACATTTAGATTTGTTTGTTCCTATTGATGTATGTCCAGAAATGAGGCAAAATTTTTGACCTTTAATATATGTTTCTTTTGTTTTTCAGGAAGTATTTTGGAGAAAAAATTGGCCTATATTTTGCTTGGTTGGGTTTATATACTTCATTCCTCATTCCCTCTTCAGTAATTGGAGTGATAGTCTTCCTCTATGGCTGTGCAACAATAGAAGATGATATTCCTAGGTAAGTGCTTTTAAGAAAAGATTGAGTTGTCTGTCAAATGTTAACAAAGTGGTTTGCTTTTATCATTATAATTCACATTTCTGTAGCACCTAAAGTTTACAAAACACTTTCTTACAACATTTTGTGAAGTTGGTAGTAAAAATACCCTTATCCTCCATAAGTTTGTGGAGTCAAGTTGGGATGAAAGCAGAAGAAATGAAGGATGGCAACATGCTGATCTTTAAAAGTCATTTTGATAGATCTCAGTGGAACATTTCACATTGAAAAGCAGCTATGTTGGGTACATGAGCAGCTCTTGATCAGTTACACACTGATTCTTTTGCTATTAGGTTTGTGAAAAATACAACCAAAGTGAGTAAGGCAGAATTGTTAGAGAGGTTCACAAATGCAGTTTGGCATTGCTCAGTATGTGAAATTTAATGAATACAAAACTGGGGATCTGAGAGGGCAAAATTACTTGCCCAAAGATACATATGACTATTAAAATTGAGATCTAAACCCACAGTTCCTATGATTCTAAACCCAGAACTTTTACCATTATCCCAGATACTTTCAACCCAGTTGTATTGTGTCCGTTTTGCCCTATCTTGAGTGAATAGGGGCATTGATATTTCAGTAAAATGCTTAAGCATCTTACGTCTGGGACATGGTCTCCTCTATGAAGTCAGCTCTGTGCTCGACACTTCTGTATTTGATATGCTTTATCTTCCATTAGTTAAATTTGGGTTTGTGCTTCTCTGATGAGATATGGAGACCTGATAATCTCCTTAAATGGAGATACCATAGTGTCCTCTGTCACCCATTCCAAAATTACCCCACAAATTGGGTAAGTTTTGAAGGTGGCTAATCTTATCCATTTTATTTTTGTTTTTGTTAGTTTATCCATCAAAAGGTGGAGTCCTATTTTGTGCCCAAATCTGGAAGATATACCCATTTTAGAACCAGAAACTGCCTCATGTCCTGATGACACAAGGCAACCTGGGAAAATTTAAGACAGAATTTCTACCCAACATGGGGAGAAAAGAAATTAACACATGTAAAGGTAAATAATAGTGAGAGGTTTAATCGTCAATTCAAGGATATAATAGGCATTATGAAGATGACTGAACTTGGATGATAAGTCAGATTTGGGGAAGAATAGGAAGGTGAGTGGAATGGTGTGAATAAAGCACAGAGAAAGGAAATTAGGATTTTTATTTGAGGGAAATTGAATAAATAAGTTAGGCTACAAAAGAAAATTAACATGAGAAATTAATGATAGATAAGATTAAAAAAGTTTTTTTTTATCTGTGAAATGATGGTGTCATGGAATAAAACCACTTATTCCTTTTAAAAAGGCAAGATTGATCAAAGTTTTATTATAAGATGGCTGGTCAGGGGGCAGCTAGGTGGCACAGTGGATAGAGCACTGGCCCTGGATACAGGAGGACCTGAGTTCAAATCCGACCTCAGACACATAACACTTACTAGCTGTATGACCCTGGGCAAGTCACTTAACCCCATTGCCTAGCCAAAAAAAAAAAGATGGCTGATCAATTTGGCTGAAATCACTTCTTTAAGTAATGATTACCAAATATTAAAAGATTGAAATATCATATCTTTGCATATGTGCATATATATTAATCAGTGAACAAAAAAATATGTCTAGGAAAAGACAGTATACCTGTGAGATCTGTACTTTTCTGTCATGTCTGGATTAAAGCGTTCTGACTGAATTACTTAGACTTCTCTCAGTCCAAAATATAGGTCCTATTCAAATTACTTAGACTTATCCATGTCCAAAATTTTACCAAGTCCTATTCAATAAGCCAGGGTAAATCAATTATTTACCTGTAGGGAATATGTCTAGGTGAAAAAACATGGTATTCTGTGCTAGGGCACACTACAAGATAGCATACTGTCTCTGACTTGCTTAGTCCTAGCGTATCAGAGAAACAAGAATTCCTCTTTGTTAGACCATCCCTTACACTGTAGATATCTTCTCAACTGAGACCTAAATGTGTCTGGTGATCAGCTATTCTGAATTCATTAGTGAAGCTACAAAAATTTGGAAGGCTAATCTCAGGTTCAGGTGTTGTGACCTCCTGTGATACAGGGTATAGGATTGGCATGAGGCAGCTTTCCCATGATGAGTGGAGTGAAACCAGTCTATGAGTAAGCCCCAGGTTCTCATGATCTATGCTAAAATAAGACCAGGGCTAAAAAGTCCAGGCCTCCAGAATGGTGAGAAAACTAAAGCATTTAGGATACTTCCTGATAAAATTTCCAAAATCCTTTCGAATATTTATTCATAAACCTGGTCATCCAAACACCAGTGTATATTCTCCTTAACATAAGCCTTCAAATGTCCTTCCTTAACATAATCCCCAAATAATGAGCAGTTACTTGCATCAAAATTTAATCTTCTAGTTCAGATAGATGTCATTCCAAAGGCATGCCCTCTGTTGCCAAGCTCAAAATGGAAAACTTTTTTGGGAAAAAAAAGGGGATGTCTTATTTCCATTAAAAGAATAGTAGCTGCTGATTTAAGAAAACAGATGATTCTATCCCCTAGCACACAGAGTAGAAGTTAGAGATCTTGGTGGAACCCTCAATAATTTTCTTGGAATAAAACTATGTATTCCTTTAAATAAAGCAACATTTTAAAAAGTTAAAAAAAAACCAAGGGATCAAGATGGGGGATGCCATTTTGTTAAGAGGTTATTTCCATGCTTTACAGGATCAAAATGTCATATATGCCTTAGCAAATAGAGATCAGATTATTTGTTGGCTCCAGACTTTTCTGCAATTTGAAAAGTCTTATCACAAAATATAGCTAATAAGGGAGGGGATAAATTTCAAATTATCTAAGGGTCACCTCCATCTTGGGCAGAGGAAGAGGGAAGATGGGTGAGAGCAAGTTTATTTCAAGCCACAGGAAAAAGGCAATTGTAGAAGGAAACTAGATAAGCTGATTTCAATAGTGTGTATAGTTATCCCTTCCACATTGCGGGAGGTTTAGCAGTGTAGCACCACCATGATCTGGAATATCCATGTAAAATTTTTTGGCCCTCCCTTTGTACCAGAGGGAAATGATAGTCCCACTGTAACCTGTTATAGATCAGATCACATATGTAGTGCTATGTGGAGTTCTAATTATCATTTTAAAGGAAGAACAATATGAAAACACCTCTAGAAGAATAGACCCAACACAGTGAAGAGGCTTGAAGCTATGCCATACAATGATCTTTTAAAGGAATAGGGGCTGTTTAGCCTAGAAAAAATTAGAGGGTGGGGCACGGTAACTCTCTTCAAGAACATGAAGGGTTTGTCATGTAAAACATGATTAGATTTATGGTATTTAGCCCCATAGGGAAGAGCTAGTACCAGTGGGTGGAAGCTAAAGGGAAGTACATTACTACTAGTTATAAGAGAGTGTATCCTGTCTGTTCCAAAAATGTAATGGGTTGGGCTTTCCATCCATGAGAGCAGAAGGGGAACTGGATCTTTGTATGTCTCCTCAAAGAAAGAAAATAAAGCACCAAAAATAAGGAAAATGTTTATTTAAAAAACACAATGACATCAATCAAAATGGAAAATAAACAAAATAGAGTATGAATAAAATTTTAAAGTGCTATGTAAAAACTGGAAAAAAAACCCCCAAACCTGAAGGACTTAAAGCAATTCAGGTAGAAAAACCAGTAGCACATGATCCACTGAGCTACTTCCTCAACCGAGAGGTTAACATAATGAATTTATGTTCCTTTGATAGATGCAGATATCTCCATCGAATATTGGTAATGTTGAATATAAGCCTTTATTTTAGCCTTTGATTTTGTGTAGAAGATTCTAATTGTTCCTTATTGATAAGGAATAGAGATTAAATGTGATTTCACTGGTATTGGGAAATCCCAGGTGAGAAAATTTCCTTTACTAATGCAGTTTAGCACCATCTCTGTAACTCTGTAACTACCTATAGGTTGTCACTTAGTTATTCAAGATTTATAAAGTGCTTACTATGTGCCATATGTTGCTTACTTGCCCAGTATCACACAGCTAATAATATGTTGGAGATGGAACTTGAACTCAGGTCTTCTTGCCTTCAAGGTCAGTTTTCTATTTATTAGGCCAGCTGCCCCACTGATAGTAGCAAATATTCCTGTGTATTGGATTAAGTCTCAGGCATGATTTGATTTGGTCAAGCTAGCAAATGGGTTTATAAAACAGAGTGAAGCTGAGATCATTGGGAAGAAAAAAGGGAGCTGAATACCTATCAAAAACAAAAGATCAGAGAGCTAGATCCCTAGGATTGGAGGTGGGGGTGTGGAGATGAAGATTGCCCTTTCGTATAATAAGTACTCTCCCTTCTGCCCCAGAGATAGCAGTTATGGAGACACATTGACAAAGGCAGTTTTTTGGCCTAAAAGATGGCATCTCTGGGGGGTGGGGGGAAATCCCATGGCCAGATGATAGGAGTTTCTTAACCCTCACCTACTGGAGGAGTGGTGAGAATTCATGAATCTCTGCCTTGTGGAGGAGTATTGAGAGCTCCTGAACCAAGAATTGAATGTATGGCCCTGGTGCTGCTCCTACAGTTGATGTGAAGGGGTTTGCCTCCCTAATAACTTCAAGTTTTTTTTCCCTCTTCATTTAGGTTAGTATATTAAAGCTGGATGACTATATTTGTCCCTGGGGTAGAAAATAGGACACATTGGAAAGTAGGAAAGTGTCTTGATTATTATGGGCTACTGTCATTCTTTGGTAATTTTCTGCATTCTTTCTGTAGGGTGAAATAAAAACTGACTTGGATCTGGTATTCATTGTTACCATGAGTCTTGCATGAGAGTTGGGGTCCTTTTATCCTCATTTGTGCAGACTTAGTCATGAGCTATAGCCTTAGGATTCCAGAAGAGATTCTGTGTGAACAAAACAAGTTGAAAAGAGTGATTTTTGAGGAGCACCAACTATTGAATCCACTTGCTCTTACAAACCCAGAGCTTGAGATTCAGGGCTACGGATGAAAGATCAGTAAGGCATTTAAAGAAATTAAGCAGGAATTTACACTGCTAGGAGAATCATATGATAAATAGAAGTCAGAAGAAAGTTAAATCATTGGGAAAACTCGGGTTAGAACAACAAGAAACTGTAAAAGATTAGGAGGAAATTGTGAAGAAGATAGTATGTGAAATAAAAATAGAAGACCTGGAAAAAAAATCAACCAACATAACTAACAACAGACTTATTATAACAGAAAACAAAATTATAGCAATGTATGTCTATTGGAGGTAACCCAGGCTCAGAAATTCACTGAATTATCAAAAACATTGGGAAGTTATGCAGAATCAAATGGCAGGCCCAGATGATAGCAGATCTAACAATCTCAGGGTTATTGACATTCTAGGAATTTTAGAAAAAAACAAAGAACCTGAATGTGATATTCCAGATTATTCTGAAAGAAAAATTTACAGAATTAGCAAAAAAAATGATAGTCATAAGCATACACAGACCATGAGCCTGGTTTGCCAGAACAGACCTATATTTCTGAAGACAAATGGTAATAGTATAGAAGCAAGATATGCTGACTCCAACAAGGAAGAATCTAAGATTCAACATTTCTAGACATATTATAGTTCTGCTCTAACATTGTATTAATAAAAAAAATGGAAGAAATCACTGGACATAAAATTGAAGTGTTTGATTACTCAGAGATAAATGAATTTTGTAAAATAAAAAGCAATACTCTCAAAATTACAAGAAAAGAATTTAAGTGATTTAATGATTCAGTTCATACTAAGCAGAGGAATAGGAGCTTGTGGGATCTATGTAAATGATATGAATATATGATGGCAGTTGCTTCAAGATGTCTTACAGACAATACTAGGAATTTATATCTGAAAGGGGGGTAGATATTCTCATGTAAATTGTCTCTCACACAGGAGTCTGACGTACAATGTACTTGACTAAGAGTTTGGGAAACTTATCCCAAGTAATAATATAAGAAAGAGTATTATCTTTTTTTTAGGTCAGCCACCAAGGTACTAACTTCCTCTACTGTAGACCTAAGGTGACTTAAATGCTCATTTCAGAAACAATGACCCTGTGTTTATGCTATCCAATGCTGATCCTCACAATTCTGAAACTTAGCTTGATTGAAAATCCAGTTCTATGCATTCATGGGTGGGAAAAACACACCATCAACATCAGGACATGGGTTTATATTAGGACATGGAAATGATGCCATAGTTCTCCAGAAGGGAAAGTATGTAAAAGTGACTGCTAAAGCTGAAAGTTTTCGGCTTATATTTACTATGAACACATATGTTATATAACCATGTTCACGGTAGACAATATCTTGTTTATTGGCATGAAGTCTTCATTGGGGGTTACTAATTCAGGATCAGAACAGAGTGTGACACACAGGAAAAGTCCTAGTGATAGGATGTTACATATATTATCCATAGTAAAGTCTATGCGAGTAAACTTGATTTGTCAGATAGCAATTGTGTGAATGTCACCAACAACTAGTATTTTATGTGTGTATATTCCACGCTTGTAACACATCTCCTGTAGGCTTATTGACAAACATCTGCTGAGCACCTGCGTTTATGTGTACAAAGGCAACTAGAGGACAAAGCTATCATTTGATGAGTCTGAAGTGTGAAACAGTCTGGATTAAAATTCTCAAATCTCCTCTTTTCTCCTTAGTAATAAGTTTTAGTGCTTAAAATATGTGGGTAATCGTATCAGTGTTCACTTCTCTTTGCCTCTGTAAGTGATACTATGGTTTGAGATGAATAATTCATTAATTGGCTCTGTAGTTCTTCCCTGTTAGATTCAAAAATCTGGCTATTGATAAATACCATTTGTTAGCTCTGTCATGTTTATTTTTCAGTTAGATGATACGGTGGAGAAGGATGTCTTTGGGCTCATAGCTATAATAAACTCTATGCCTTACTCATGAAGAACATAGATTCTGTATATTACCTGGGGGAAAATATTAGTTCTAGGCTGGTTTCCTTTGTTACTCAGTAAGCTTGAGAGGTTATTTAAGGTAAGGTATTAATGTATATTTACATTAAAGGGGCAGCGGATAGAGTGCCAGACCTGGAGTAAGGAAGATTCATCTTCCTGAGTTCAAATCTGGCCTCAGATACTAGTTTTACGACCCCAGGCAAGTCACTTAACCTTGTTTACCTCAGTTTCCTCATTTGTAAAATGAGCTGGAGAAGGAAATGGGAAACCACTCCAGTATCTTTGCAAATAAAACTCCAAATGGGGTCATGAAGATACGACTGAACAGCAACATCATTAAAATAATATTTGGTGTCAGAGCATCATCCAAGGTGAATTACTTGCTGCAAGATAAACAACAAAAAGCCCTCCTGATAATGAATTCCAATATCATATTAAAACTGATTTTTGTATTACATATGCTTTTGGCTTCTCTGTAGGGTAGTTGCCTTCTTTTTATTTAGATGATCAAGGGCGGGACATAATATTATATTTTACTAATAATCTTTCTTTTTTTTTAAAGTATTATGTGATTTTTTTTCTTTGGTGGGGCAATTGGAGTTAAGTGACTTGCCCAGAGTCACATAGCTAGTGAGTGTTATGTCTGAGGCTGGATTTGAGCTCAGGTCCTCCTGACTCCAGGGCCAGTGCTCTATGCACTGTACCACCTAGCTGCTCCTAAACTTTCTTTTTTATACAAAGTGCTTTCTATGCAGCAACTCAATACTTATTTCCTGGAGACAATTCACACCATTCTTCCTGCTTTGTAGACATGGAACTCTAGAGCAAAAGGAAATATTTGATCCCTTGTACTAACCAGAGCAAGGATGACCCTAAGGACTGGTATATTCACTACCAGAAGGCAACTTAACAATCTTAGAATATTTTATTAGAATATACTTAAGCAAAACATTTTTATGGAGAAATATTTCCTTTTAGGGATCAGTCTCCCTGCTGAAGATTAACAGCCCCAACAATTGTTTGACCTAACAGTTTTAATTGATTGGTTTCTGCAGCCACTGGAAAAACACTTGCGGATGAAAAATGTGCACTTGAACTTATTAAGGTCCTGTCATTTACCATTTTGAGTGCAAACCAATTTTTTTTTTAATGAGACAAGAAACCCTCAAAATTTAACAGTATAAAGAAGCCAAGATTTCTAGACATAGTCTTCTACTTTCCATTCTGTTAACAGATGATTGTTTTTTACTCTTGGGAATTGGTTGAATCAGAATTGGGAGGGACTTTAGCTAGTGTCTAGTCTAACGCTCTCCCTTTATATGTAAGGAAATACTTCATAAATATTATGACAGACTGAAAGTTGGTCCTTAGTTGGCAGATTCACTTCTCAATAAGTCTTCCAGTCTCTTGTTAACATCAACTTTCCAAGGAAATGGGAAAGAGACATCTGGGCATCTCCTTGGACTGGTTTTACTTTTTCTACCAAATTCTTTGCATCTGGAGACTGAGAAACAGTTTATTAACTAAGGCAGCAGCCTCCCTTGCCATGCTCTTGTTATTAGCCCAGCTCAGTAGCACCCTCTGCTGCCCATTTTATAGAAAGTATAGCTGAAGTTTAGAGTTCCAAGCCCTTCTTCTCCTGCTACTTTTGGAAGCAGGTCAATATTTGGTTTTCATAGAATCCATAGTTTCTCTGCAGCTGACCTCCAAATTTAAGAACACTGTTTTTTACTGCCTAGCCACTAACTTTGGATAGTCAAAGTAGATGATTTCCTTAATTTTATTAATTGTGGAACCTCTTGGAAGATGGCTTTTGGCTAGGTAGGGGAGAAAGAGTTGGAGAAATTGCAGGCTAAGAATTCTTTGGAATTATTTGCTTTTTAATAAATTATAAATCTTTTTTTATTCTAAACTTAAACACCAAAAGAGTATTTCATATACAAAATAGAATATAAAATATTAATCTCTATTCTATACAGTTTGCTTTTTAAAAACCATATAATAAATTCAATATGTTACTTTCAATGCTATCCTTTATGTTGGTGCTTCCTTCCAAACTTCCTGTATTCTTTTCCTTGTGTTTAAAAATGTTTCATTGACTCTTTTTTCTTTTTCTTTTTTTTTCTTTTACCTTTTACTTCACTATTGTACATCTCCCTCAAACTTCCAATTTCTTTTAGGGGGAAAAGAAAAAAGATCCTTTGTAATCGTTGCCAAGCAAAAAAAAGTTCAAACAGTGACTATGTCTGAAAAATGTTTGTCTCTTTCTGCATCTTGAGTGCTTCATCCCTTTGTTAGGGAGTATGGTTAACATGCTTCATCATAGGTCCTCCAGAGCCATGTGTGGTTGTTGCTTTGATCAGAGTTCTTAAATCTTTCTTTTTCTTTCTTTCTTTCTTTCTTTCTTTCTTTCTTTCTTTCTTTCTTTCTTTCTTTCTTTCTTTCTTTCTTTCTCTCTCTCTCTCTCTCTCTTCCTTCCTTCCTTCCTTTCTTAGATTATAGTGTTTTTATTGTCACATAAATCATCCTCCTGATTCTGCTCACTTCACTTTGCATCAGTTCATACAAGTCTTCCCAGTATAGTCTGAAATTATCTTTTTTGTAATTTCTTAAGATACAGTAGTATTCTACTATTTCATTTACTATAATTTGTTCAGCCATTTCCCAGCTGATGAACATTTCCTTTAGTTTCAAATTCATTGCTGCAACAATAAATACTATTATACATATTTTTGTACATATATGTACTTTTTCTTTGATCTCTTTGGTGTATGAGGCTGGTAATGGCATCATTGAATCAAGAGCATACAGTTTACTTTTTGTGTATAGATTCAAAATGCTTTCCAGAATAACTAAAATGATTCACAATAAAATTACCAGTACATGAGTATGCCTATGCTACTACATTCCTTCCAATAACTGCCATTTTCCTTTTTTTGGTCATCTTTTCTGATCAAATGAGTGTGAGGTAGAACCCAAGAGTTGTTTTACTTTCCATTTTTCTTATTAGTAATTTGGAGTATTTTTTTTTTCACATGACTGTTAAAAATTTGGATTTCTTCCATTGAGAACTGCTTGTTCATATCCTTTCACCTACTGGGGAATGGTTCTTGTTCTTGCATATTTGAATCAATTACTTATATATTTTGGATATTAGATCTTTATTAGAGAAAAATGATCCAAATATTTTTCCAACTTAACTATTTCTCTCCTAATTTTATCCACACTGATTTTATTTGTGCACATGATTTTCAATTTTATAAAATAAATGTTTTCTTTTTATTTCTCTCTACCCCTTCCTTGATGAAGAACTACCTATCCACTGTTGTGAAAGATATCTCCTTCCTTACTCCTCTAATTGTTTATAATATTATCTTTTGAGAAATCTGTTCTTTTAGGTCATTTATCCATTTGGAGCTCTTTGTAGCAAATGACGTGAGATATTGTCTAATCTTAATTTTTGCCATTTCATGTTCCATTTTTCCCAGCAATTTTTGTTGAACAGTGAGCTTTTACCTTGGTCATTAGAGGTCTTTGGAGTTATTGACTACTATGCTACTATGTTTGCTTCCATACGTTATGTACCTAATCTATTCCAAAGATCAACTTTTCTATTTTTTAACCAGTAAGAAATAATTTTGAAGATTATAACTTTGTGGTACTTTTAATTATGCCAGGGCTAGTTCCCCTTCATCTGCAAATGAATTTTCTCAGCATTTTTTTCTAGCTCTGTAAGGAATTCTTTTGGTAGTTTGCTATAGCACTGATTGATTTAATTAATGTAGACAGTATGGTCATTTTTAATATGTCATCTCTGCCCTACTATAAAAAATGAATGCCTCAGCTCTGTCTTTATTTCTGTAAAGAGTGATTCATAATTGTGTTCATATAGTTTCTGTATATTTCTGGGTAAGTGGATGACTTCAAAATATTTCATACAATTTGCAGTTATTTTGGATAGAATTTTCCATTCTGTCACCTCCTACTGGGTTTTATTGGTAATATGTAGAAAAGCTGATGATTTATATGATTATATTTTATATCCTGATATTTTGATGAATTTCAACTAATTTCAGTTGAACCTCTTAGCTTTTCTAAGCAGGTCAACACATTATCTACAAAAGAAATAATTTTGTTTCTACTTTGTCTTTGTTTATTTCCTCTATTGCTTTTGCTCTCAGTATAACCAGTTTTTCCAGAACTATATAAAATAATTATAGTAATGGACGTTCTTAATTAACTCTTGATCTTATTAGAAAGGCCTCAAGTATTTTTCCGCTACATATAATGCTGGATCTTGGGTTTTGATAGATACCTGTGTACTGTATTATGGAAAGGTTCATTCATTCCTGTGCTTTTAAACATTGTTAAACAAAAATGGTGGTTGTATTTTGTCAAAAGTATTTTTGCTTCTATTGATATAATCATGTTTTTGTTGTTATTTTTATTGTTTTTAGTAATATAGTTTATTATCGTCCCTAATATTGAATCAGCTCTATTTTTCAGTCATAAGTCGAGCCCCATCAGAATGTATAGCTTTTTTTGATATGTTGCTGTGGTCTCTTTAATAATGTTTTATTAATTGTTTGTATCAGTATTCATTAGGAAAAAGAAATTGAAGGTGTTAGAATAGGCAAAGAAGAAACAAAGCTATCACTCTTTGCAGATGACATGATGTTATACTTAGAGAATCAAGTAAAAAACTACTTGAAATAATAAACAACTTTAGCAAAGTTGCAGGCTATAAAATAAACCCACAAAAATCATTAGTATTTCTATATATAATCAAAAAAGCCCCAAATCAAGAGATACAAAGAGAAATTCCATTTAAAATTACTGTAGACATTATAAAATATTTAGGAGTCTACCTCCCAAAACAAACCCAGGAACTCTATGAACACAATTACAAAACACTTTTCACACAAATAAAGTTAGATCTCAATAACTGGAAAAACTCATGGGTAGGCCGAGCTAATATAATAAAAATGACAATTCTACCTAAGCTAATTTACTTATTCAGTGCTATACCAATCAAACTACTAAAAACTTATTTTATAGAGTTAGAAAAAATAATAACAAGATTTGTTTGGAAGAACAAAACGTCCAGAATATCAAGGGAAATAATGAAAAGAAATGCAGGGGAAGGTGGCCTAGCCATTCCAGATCTTAAATTATATTAAAAAGCAGCAATCATCAAAATTGCTTGGTATTGGCTAAGAAATAGAGTGGTGGATCAATGGAATAGGTTAAATATGCAAGGCACAGTAGTCAATGACTATAGTAATCTATTATTTGATAAACCCAAAGACTCCAGCTTCTGGGTTAATAACCCACTCTTTAAAAAAAATGCTGGGAAAACTGGAAAAGAGTATGGCAGAAACTAGGCATAGACCAAAATCTCATGCCATATACCAAAATAAAGTCAAAATGGGTTCATGATTTAGATATAAAGGCTGATACTATAAGCAAACTGGGAAAGCAAGGAATAATTTACCTGTCAGATCTATGGAGAACAGAAGAATTCATGATCAAATGGGAGATAGAGAACATTATGAAAAGCAAAATGGATAATTTTGATTACATTAAATTGAAAAGTTTTTGCACAAATAAAGTCAATGCAACTAAGATTAGAAGTAGAAAATTGGGAAAGAATTTTTATAACCAGTCTCTCTGATAAGGGCCTCATTTCTAAAATATATGGAGAATTTAGTCAAATTAATAAGAATACAAGTCATTCCACAATTGATAAATGGTCAAAGAATATGAACAGACAGTTCTCAGATGAAAAAATTAAAACTATCATATCATATGAAAAAATTCTATAAATCACTATTGATTAGAGAAATGTGAATCAAAACAACTCTGAGGTACCACATCACACCTATCAGATTGACCAACATGACAAAACAGGAAAATTATAAATGTTGGAGAAGATGTGGGAAAATTGGAACACTAATGCATTGTTGATGGAGTTGTGAAATGATCCAAACATTTTGGAGAGCAATCTGGAACCATGCCCAAAGGGCTATAAAAACGCGCATACCCTTTGACCCAGCAATAGCACTTCCAGGGCTGTATCCCAAAGAGATCATACAAATGGGAAAAGGACCCACATGTACAAAAAAATTCATAGCAGCTCTTTTTGTGGTGGCAAAGAATTGGAAATTGAGAGGATGCCCATCAATTAGGGAATGGTTGAGCAAGTTGTGGTATATGAATGTGATGGAATACTATTGTGCTCTAAGAAATGATGAACAGGCTGACTTTAGAAAAACCTGGAAAGACTTGTATGCTCTGATGCTGAGTGAAGTGAGCAGAACCAAGAGAACATTGTACACAATAACAGCCGTATTGTGTGATGACTAATATTGATAAACTTGACCCTTCCCAGCAATACAAGGATCTAAGACATCTCCAGAGGCCTTGTGATGGAAAATGCTATCCACATCCAAAGAAAGAACTACGGAAGTTGAATTGCTATTTTTTTTAGTTTTGTTTCCTCTTTCTGATGGTTTCTCCTATTGGTTTTAATTTTTACTTACAACATCACTAATGTGAAAATATGTTTAATATGAATGTAAATGTATAGCCTATATCAGATTGTACACCGTTTTGGGGAGGGTAGTGTGGATGAAGGGGGAGAAAAATTTTAAACTCAAAAGCATATGGAATTGATTATTGATAAATCAAAATAAATTAATAAAAAATAAATACATAGATGTTTACAATGTACATGAAATCAAGAAATTAAGTAACTGGATGAAATAAATTCTGGTCCTTTCTGTTTCTTTCAGGTTTCAAAAAAAAGTATTCATTAGGGAATAGTAAGCTATAGTTTTATTTTTCTACTTTGTATCTCTTTAGAATAGGTATCAAGATCACATTTGAATCATAAAAGGCTTTTGGTAGGATCTCTTTCCATTTTTGAGAATAGTTATTATTGAAATTAATTGTTTCTAAAAAGATTGATTGAATCCATATCAATGAATTAAATGATACTAACTTTTTTTTTTCTTTTGGAAGTTATTTTATAGCTTGTTCAAGTAGTTTTTTCTGATACTGGTTTATTTAAATTTTTAATTTCTTGTTCTGTTAATCTAGATTTATTATATTTTAATAAATATTCATCCATTTCATTTAAGATATCAGATTGTTTATAATTGAGCCAAAATAGTTTCTAATAAGTTCCCTTATTTTTCTTCATTTATTGTGAATTTTTTCACTTTTGATATTGGAAATTTAGTTTTCTCTTATTTTTTATTCACACTAGTTAGGTGTATTTATTTCTAGTTCAAAAATAGCTCTTCATTTGATTTATCAACTTAATGTTTTTTTTGTTTCAATTTTGTTAATTGCTTCTTTGATTTTCAGGATTTCAATTTCTGTATTTGTTTTTTTTTAATTTTTGCTTTTCTAAAGTTTTGATGGCATGTCTATTTCTATGATCTGTTCTTTCTTTGTTTTGATAGATAAATCTTCCCCTCAAGACTACTTTGATGACATACCAAAAGTTTGACTCATTCTTTTCATTTTCTTTAATGAAATTATCTATTATTTTTATGATTTGTTCTTTAATCCACTGATTATTCAATGTTAAGTTATTATATATATTTGAATTCTTTCTTCAAAGACCCTCTATTGATTTTAATTATTATTGTGTTGCATTTTGTAAAAATATGTATTTAATATTTCTACTTTTCTACATCTGTTTATGAGATTTTTATGTCCTAACAAATAGTTGATTTTTCTAAATGTCTCATGTGAAGCCAAGAAATGTGTATACTATTTTCTGTGCCCATTCAGTAGTCATCAAAGAGTTATCATAATTAGTTTTTCCAAAGTTCTATTCAGATCCTTAATTCTTTTCCCCCCCTTTTTGTTAGATTTATCTAGTTCTGAAAGGGATACAGTGGGTTATCTAACTATTATAGTATTGTTATCTGTTTCTTCCTATAATTTGATTAATTTTTCATTTATATATTTCAGGTGCTATGCCATTCAGTGCATATATTATATTCTCTCTGTCTTTTTCTCTCTCTTTGTGTGTGTGTATTGATATTATTTATATTTGATATTGACATATACATATCTAAACACATATATTTGCATATATGTATACCCTCTTGTTTTTATATATATGCAAATGCTGTATATATGTGTATATCTCTGTGTGTGTGTGTGTGTATATATATATATATATAAAATTTCATTGCCCATTGTGACTTTAAGCATAATATAATTTCCTTGTTTATTTTGACCTGTTTTTATTGTTGTTTTGTCTGAAATCATTATTATCTCTACTTTTTAGTTTACTTGTAGCATAATAAATATGTAGCATAATAAATCTTTCTCCATCCCTTTATTTTTTCTCTGATTGCATCTTTTTGCTCCAAGTATCCTTCCTGTAAACAACAAATTGTTGTGTTTTGTTTTCTCATCCATTCTGCTATATTCTTTTCTCTTAAGGGTGAAGTCTTCTCATTCCTATTCATTGTTATGTTTGTTAATTTTGCATGTCCTTTCATCATATCCTCTCATATTGCTTCCTTTTTTGGCACTTTACCCCAGTGTTTTTACCAAGAAGAAGATGGTGAAAGTAATAAGTACCAGAGGTTCCTTAACTGAAACAATTTGTTTCTGTTCCACTGTCCTTCTTTTCTTCCCCTTGCCTAGACCCTTATCACTAGTTCTTACCTTTATTAGTTTTACTTTTAATTCTCCCTTAAGGATCTATCCCCCAAAGCTGAAATTTGTTTTTCTTCCAGCTCTTTCCTCTTCTGAATTTTCCTGTCTCTTATCACTTGTTTCCCTTTAGAATTTGATGTATTTCTATACCAAACTCTGTGTAAGTATGTATGTGTGTATTTAATCCACCTTTGTCTAGTTCAAATGAGTGACATTCATATGATGCCCACTTTCTATTCCCTTACTGCCATGTTTGGATACTCTTCTGTTCATACACCCTTGTCGTGAGAAATAATAGAAATTCCAATCCCTTCTTTCTTTTTACTCTAGTATAGTGTTTCTTTTCTTCCTTTCTGAGCAACCAGGTAGGGACAGGATTGGTTCATGGATGGTCATATAGTAAATCAGTTGTTGTTTGTCCTTAGTTCTCAAAGGGGACCATGACATCGGGGAGGTGATACCATGACAAGCAAGTAAATTGGATTTAAGTGATGGAGGGCTGTGCAAAGTCATCAACCTCACTTTATCCTCCAGAGCCATTTGGGTCCAGTGGCAAGACATAGATCAGGATGACTGGAGATGGCTCTGGATGCAGTGGGAGACTTTGGCCTTTTTAAGTTAAGGTCTCAATTTGACTAAGGCAATGCCCAATCAATGATTAAGGATAGGTAAGAAATCAGGCAGAAAATGGCCTTTTTTACCTAATAAAAAAAAACCAGTCTGTGAGGGGAAGACCCTCAGAGTTTCTGGCCAAAACAGAAACAAGCATTACTTTCATTCATTCTGAGCCAATCAGGACACAAACAATGACCATGTGGGGCTGGACTGGGAGCTATTGTTGACCAATCAATGAGAGCCAGAGTGATTTGGGTTTAAGGCATGGTTCTTCTAGTCCACAAACCCCAAAATATCTTGAGAGGTTTCAGCAATCAAAATTTACATTAGTTTGGGCAGAGCACTCTCAGGTAAGAGTATGATATCCCTATGTGGACAGAGAAAGAAAGGGAAGGGAAAGGAAAAAAGAAAGAAAGGAAGAAAGTTAGTTCCAGTTGGATTCCCAGTGGGGCAGCTCCTCCTCCTCACAAAGGTTGTTGTAAATCAGTAAATCAATAGTGAAGCCAAGAATGGATACTCAAGAATCTTGATGTCCTGAGAATCCTCTAGTATGCCTGTAGGCCACGCTTTTTTCACGTTTTTTCCTTTAATTATTAGCTTTAAATTAAATAATTTTAATTAATTAAATTAAAATAAATTAAATAGATTAAATTTTCCTTAATTTATTAGCTCTGAGGAGTTAGATTAAACCTATAAATGGGGGAAATAGGAATGTCATGGTGATGTCTTGATTTAGTGGTAGACAGTGGTAAATTGACTAAGAACCATTTCCTAGGATAGAATTTTCTTTACTAGGACAAAGTAGCTGTTGAATAAGAGGGTTCTAGGTTCACCAGATGTGAATTTGGTGTGAGATGAATTCCTGGAACATCTCAGAATTCCTGAATTTTGTTCCAGATTTTCATATTTAAGGTCAATTTGTTTAAATCTTGATACTTAAATCAGTTCTGTTAAAACCACAAGTCAGACAGAACGTATGAAAAATTCAGCATTTGGGGGAAATGCAGTTCTTTTAGCACTAAGCTCTACTTTAATGGGCTAATCAGTGAGACTTTAAATGATTTTTTTCCAACAGATTTGCATAGAATAGCTTTGCATCATTTTCTCCACACTCCTTGCCTAATCTCCCCTGCATATATTTATGAGGTGTGGTTATACAAGAGAGTCAAATTGATGACCTACACAAGACTCAAATCCATGATATTAGTTACAGCATCTCTAGTAACAACTCCTACTATTTCCATAGGAACCAAAAAATAAGAATGCTGCATTGAAGTTGGGCCATTCAGCCCACTACCCATAAAACTCCATAAGCTCTTCAAAGTCAGCAAATGGTTGGGGTGTTTGTTAAAAGTTATATAATTGGGTTGTCAAAACCATTGAGGTATAATCACCCATGAATTAGTTTTGAACCATTTGCCTCTCTTTGTCCACTCCAGCAAAGAGATGTGTGACGAGAATAATGGCTTCACGATGTGTCCGCTCTGTGACAAATCCTGTGACTATTGGAACCTCAGTACTGCATGTGGCACAGCACGGGCTAGTCACCTATTTGACAACCCTGCCACCGTCTTTTTCTCCATCTTCATGGCCCTGTGGGGTGAGTGGTGCTCTGAAAGGATTAATAGTGGGACTTTCATTCTAAATGGGCAGAGTGACCAGAATTTCCGTATCTTAATGTTTTTCTCCCTTAGCTCTTTTTTTTAACATTTCCCCTCTTATATCTCAAAACACATTTTTTGGGGGTAGGGGAAGATTTGTCTCCTTTTGCCAAATCTGGGGATGAGAATATGAATGAATATATGTGCTGTCTTCTTTAGAAATTAAGTAGAGAAAATTTTCCTTTAATTTTCATGTGAGAATTATTTAGCCAACCTCAATGCCATTCAAGCCAGTCCATTAATCATTTATTGAGTGCTTAGCATTAAAGGTAAATCTTATAAATTAAACATTTTCTACAGATAATCCAAAAAGTAGATGATTGAAAGTTGAATATTTACAGGCAAGGGGAAGGAGGGAATAAGTATTTATATATCACATTCTCAGTGCCAGGTACTGTGCTTAGCACTTTATGCATATTTTCTCATTTGATCCTCACAACAACCCTGTAAGACAGATGCTGTTATCTCCATTTTACAGTTGAGGAAACTGAGGCAAAAGAGGTTAACTGACTTGCCTAGGGTCACACAGTTATTAAGTGTCTGAGTTCAGATTTTAATTTGGGTCCTCTTGACTCTAGACCCATCATTCTCTCAAGGGCATCTCCTAGCTGCCTCAAACATATTTGCTATTATAAAATTAATTCTATCTCTAAAAGACTTATCAAGTATTCTTCCTAAAATATGGTACCCAGAATTGAACACAATACTTGGGATGTGGTGTAACAAATACTTCCCTAATCCTGTAAACTGTGGCCTTCCTTATGATTGACTTCATTCTTATGGTTTCCATATCATATAACTAGATTACATGGAGGGATGGAGAGATAGATATGACATTTATTAAGTGCTTATTATGTGCCAGGCACTGCCAGCTAGCCCTGGAAATACAAATACAATATTCATTCTTCTGGTGCAAAGTCTGCTTAGCTTATTGTTAGGTTCATAAAAAGTAATGAGAAGTATGTGAATTCCTAATTTGGAACTCGCTACCTGTGTAGCGAGGTGAGGTCACCTGTGTGACCTCAGAGAAGCAAGGGAGTTGGATTAGATGATTTCTAAGATTCCTTCTAATTCTCAGATCCTATGGAGGATTTCTTGAGTCACATGAGGATAAGGACAAAAGAATTTCCAGGTATATGGAGTTAGTTCATACTTAGAATTTATTTTTTTATGAAATAAGTAAAAAAAAGCAGAACATGAGATTGTACTGTAGTAAAAATGCATAAACATAGGTATTTTGTGATCTTCTTTTTCATCTTTAGAATCTGTCCTCATTTATTCTGTGTCTACTGTCATCATCCCAATATCAGTGGGCTCTTTCCTTTCATTCATTAGTTATATAATTTAAGGATAGAAATTGTGTGTGTGTGTGTGTGTGTGTGTGTGTGTACATACATTGGGAGGAAAGTAGAGATTCTTTGTATATATATTGGTACCTGAGCATGAGGAATATTTACTTTGGATTTGGTCTTGCTTAGAAGTAAAGGGATGAATTAAATGTCACAAGGGGAGGGGAAGGGCTCAGAACCACAAGGGTACAAAGAAGCATTATCTTGAAAAGCCTGAGTGTTCATCTCTCTCTCTCTCTCTCTCTCTCTCTCTCTCTCTCTCTCTCTCTCT
>NW_020954608.1:52477736-52546322 GCF_900497805.2 Vombatus ursinus | reverse complement strand
CTCTCTCTCTCTCTCTCTCTCTCTCTCTCTCTCTCTCTCTCTCTCTCATTCACTTCTTCAACCTAAGCCACCATGTTTCTGGAAAACTGGAAGCGGCTGCAGATGAGACTAGGCTACTTCTGGGACCTGACTGGCATAGAAGAGGAAGAAGTAAGTTATCTTGCATATCTGTCTCTCCTTCCCCTGGGAGTTTCTACTGTCTTGAGGAGATGCAGGGTGGAAAGAGAAAAAAAGCTGGTGCTTGGTGGTGTCTACTCTTTGCTTTCCTTCCTTCCTGAGATGCTCCTGGAATACCAGTCATATTAAGCCAGATTTTCATCCAACTGCCTCAATATCCTCTTCTATGAAATAAGATTGCATCACTGGCAACACTGGACCTTTGTGGTGTCCTTGAATTGGAACTTCTCTCTGCCAACCCCACCCTACCCCCAATCAGAATAAAGGCAATGAATCAGATAAATCTTGATTAACATAGTTACAAATCCTTTTAAAAAAATTTTATAGATGGTATTTTGGGACTTTTGTTTCCTTGGGGACAAGGAGCACTAATCTCTCCACCTGGTCATAAGTGGTCTCTCAAAGACTTTGGTATTCACTGTCCTTGAACTTTTTTATGTGTATGTCCAAGTACCTTCTGTCAGATTTCTTGAATCATCTTGGGAGTGGGGTAAGGATGAGAGAATGGAACTGGTTGTCAAATCTTCCTTAAGATTGTTGGAAAGAATAACAAATGTTCTGGCAGATCATTCTGGCTGTGGGAAACTGGGATAAGAACAAAAAGGTTGAGGGTGGATTCTCCTAAAGACAAGTTTTCCAGAACAAATGATGTTAAACTAAAAAGAAAATTGCTTCAGGGTGTGATGAGACTGCTAGTGTTTTGTTGGGTGCTCATGATAAATAGAAAACATGAAGGTTCGTGTAATTAAGTAGCAGAGTCAGAATTCAAACCTCGGTACCTCCTCTGACTCCAAATCTAATAGTCTTTCCACTTTGTCAGGATGATTTTCTCTCTGGCTATAGCTAGTAATGGAGCCCAGCTAGCCCAGTTTGTTTTGGTTTACACAACTCTCTTTAACTACAAGTATTCTTTAATAATCTTTAGGAGTATTGGTGATGGAGAAAAGGGTCAAGGAAATGCATCTTCAGATGACATGTGGTGGGGGTGGACTAGAGAGATTCAGTGTCATGCAGGAGCTGTTTTATGAGCTTTATGATTTTTATGAAGTCAGCTATAAATGTTGAAGCAGCTGCCACATGAGTAGATAATTCTTTTTTCCCCCCATGTTCTGACAGAAATGTGGTGAGTGGCATATAGTTAATACAGCCCTGAACTGAAAACCAGGTTTTCTGTGTTCTCTGTGGACCTGGGATACTTCCTGTGACCCGAGGCAAAGAAATCCATAGCTACACATATCAGTTACATCCTAACTGATCCAACTGTCTCTTGTTCAAAGAATGTGAGAGCTCTGAGGGGCTTTGAGATCATCTAGTCTAATTCCCTCATTTTTAAGATGGAGAAACCTTTCTTTGGGCCTTTGCCTAGAGAAGCAAAGTGTCTTGCCCAAAGTCACCCAGTGTTGGAGCTGCAACCAAAAACTGCACCTCCAGATTTTGAATTGGAAGGGAGCTTAGACATCATTTAGATCAATCACTTCACTTTTATAGATAAGGTGACTGAGGCTCAAAGAGGTAAGATGGTTTGAACAAGGTCCTACAGCAAGTTATAGAAGACCCAAGATTAGAACCTTTTTCTTGGCTGTGACACTTTACACTTAATAGCAAGTCACTCTTTCAGCCCCAGTTTCTTCATATGCAAAATGGAGGTATTAATACTTAGAATATTTTTTCAATAATGTTGTAAGCACAAAGTTATGTAAACCTTAAAGCACTATAGAAATGTGAGTCATCATCATCGTCATCATCATTGGTGATATCTCTGAAAGTATTTGATTACAATAAATCTTTGGCAAGATGAAGCCTGACCAAAGTTGAAAAGGACCATGAATTGGGCAGATATTGACCATTGAGACCTCTCTCGTTCGAGGATCTTCTACAAAGTCATTTTAATCACATATTGTGGAGGCAGTGTTAAATATGTGTAGGTCCCCGTATCACCTGTTATGAGGAAGGAAACAGACATATGACAGATCTCAGATCTCTAAAGGAATTTATAACATAGTACTGTTGCCCAAAAGCACATAATTAAAATGCTGTAGGCAAAAGAGTAGGGTAACCTAAGTCAAGGATGGTTTCTTGAATTTCAAGGATGGTTTCAAGGATAGAAGAGTGGAGTCTTGAACAGGATTGTAAAAATGAATAAAGACATGTTTAGGAGAGAGGTACATGATCCGAATGAAGAATTGAAGGCCAGAGGTACTTTATATATAATGTGGACCTACACTCCCAGACAAGTGATTAGCAGGTTTACATAGCTGGAACACAAGATCCAGCCTGGAATGAGATGAAAGTTAATGGTAGTAACATGTTATAATAGAAAGAGCTCTGGATTTCAATTTATTGGACCTGACTTTGAATCCCAGCTGCGATACTTAAAAATAAAACAGGTGTTTAATAAGCAACTACAGTATGTAGAATAGGGTAGGTGCTGTGGAGGAAATACAAAGTTTAGAGAGGATAAAGTTCTTATCCTCAAGAAACTTACAATTGGGGTGAGAAGGCAAGATATCAATACAAAATAGCTATTATACCCAGTAGTGTATTTCAAATGCAAAACAGGATAATTACTACCTGTGTGATTCTGTCCAAGTCACTTAACCTCCCTTGACATTTGTAAAATAAAGGGATTGGACTTTGATGATTTCTGAAGTCCTTTTTAGCTCTGGATCCAATGATTATTAGAGTAAACAGGTAGCCATGGAAATAGAAGAAAGGTTATACATTTCTAGGCCTGAGTGGGAAGAGTTTTGGGAGGTGGACACTGGGGCAAGAACGGATCTTGGAAGAATATCACATGACCATAAATTTATAGCTAGAAAGAGATTTAGAGATTAGTGAATATAATCATCTAATTTTATAAATGAGGAAACTATAGAGTCCCAAGAGGTTAAATAACTCTCTTAAGGTTATGCAAATAGTAAACACTCAAACCAGATTGGAACCAGGGTGCTCACACCTCACTTTCAGTGCTTTTTTTCAGATATTCCCTGCCCCCTCCAGTTAGATTCTGGATTTCCACTCCAAGGATTAGAAAAGATAGCTGGTTATTATTCCATTTCCTACCATCTCACCCAAGGCAAAACATATCTAGTATCTGGAATCATAGAACTAGTAAGGATCCATCTTTTTTATCTCTAAGTGTTTTGTCTCCTTTGTTGGGATCTTCCCTTCCGGCTCAAAAGATGGCTAACTAGGTAGGCTTATAAAAATAGTTGTGGAGGATGATTACCAAGGACTTGGTGGAGAGAGATGGTCTAATGATGAGTACTCTCAACAAATCAGTGGTGGGGTTAAAGAAAGGGAGGGACAGTTGACCCTTCATTGGTTTTAGAATTCAGTAACTCCTTTTATCTCAACTCAGGGATCCTGCTATTATTATCTTGGCTATCTGGATTCCCTGACCCCAGGGGAGCTTGCTTCTTTGTTTTGCATGGTTTAGCACAATCCAATGATGTTCCTTCAACTCTGTAAGGTTGAACCAAGTGATAGTTTTGCCTTTTGATGTTTGTCATCAGCTCTTTGGGGAAGTAGAGTGATAGAGCCCAAACAAATGTGCTATAATTATTTTACTTGCAAACAGTAGGGACACATGTGTTCTTCTAGCTCAGAGATGATTGAGTCTTAATGTTTTGGGTAGGAGCTGATTTTGGTGGGATGGCCAGCACTACTATTGTGTTTTCAGTTAAAATGTTTGTGATACAAAGCATGTGGTTTTCTTTTGAAGCAGCTGACCTGCTAACATATCCTCTTTCTTTTCTCATCATCTGCACTACACCAAGGAGAATATTCAGGTTTGGTTTTCAGTGTGGTGACAGATGTCTGTGTTTTCCTTCTTCCCTTGTTCTCTGTTGTGTTTTTGGTCCCTACTCCTTGTGATTGATCAATGGCTTACCTTGCCCATCCTGAACCATAGTTTTCTTGTATTTGTGATGTTTGACTATTTTCCACTGGCTAAGAACTCTGCTTTTTCAGTCTTCCTGACTACCTTTCCCTTCTGCTCTTATATTGTGTTTTAGGAACACTCCCGGCCTGAGTATGAAACTAGGGTTCGAGAAAAGATGCTGAAAGGGCAAAAGAACCATGTCCAAAAAATGGAAACAGATAAAACTGAGAGTGAGGATGAGGTAAGTTGCTGGTATTCACTTGTCCTTGTTAATTTTAACTTCCTGAGGTTGTTTTCTTACTGTTTCTAGAACTACTTGATGAATGAAAGGTTAGAATATTGGAGGTGGATGATTTTCCTTCTTCATTGAACAAGAGTGAAATGAGAGTAGGACATTTCTTTTTGTCACTGCAGCCAAGACTTGTAGGAAATGGTCATCAGTCATACTTTTGTCAATGTTTTGCTCTCAACTGTTTTTTTTTTTCACTCTATGAAAGGTGGAGAGGGTATGTTAGGGGAAGGAAGGGAGGAAAACTAGACCTTGTTGACCTTGGCTCTGTTAAATCCTTGAGCTTCTAGGTTCAATAGTAATTTCAGGGAATACACTACAAAATGGTTCATAGGGCCCAAAGTAGCAAGCCACAAGGTCAGCTGTCTAAGCTGCTATCACAATTTCTAGCATCCTGCTGCTTACTCAAGAATCCTTGAAAATTCTTATGTAGGATGATGGTTATGGTTCCTCATTTGTGCTGCATTTTGGACTTTAATGAGACCTTGCTAAACATTCAAGAAGATACCATAGGTGGTGGATATTTCCTCTACTCTCCTCATCTATCTCTAACCCTTTGCTTCTGTTTTTCTGTTCCTGCCAAATATGGAATGAGTGAAATGATAGGCATTTTAAAATCTGTTTTGTGTTTCACATTTGCCCTTGCTGCATCTTTTATTTGAATTCACATTTGTCATGAATTAATTTTATTTCTTTTTACATACTCAGAGTAGAACTTCTTCATCTTAACATGCAAAATTATGCAAAGCTAAAGGAATGTGTGTGTGTGTGTGTGTGTGTGTGTGTTTTTAACTAGAACACAGGCTCTCTCTTCAATAGGACTTCAGTATAAGACAGAGAGGCCTTCTGCTCACTCAAAGTTGTGTTGTTAGGAAGTAATCAATTTGTTCTTAGGAAAAATAATCACCACTTTCACTACCACTACCTTGAGCAACAACAATAGCGCCATCAAAAAACATTCATCAAGTGGCATTATTTTCATCTTCCTCGCCATTCCAAGTACTTTTGAATTGTTTCTTCCCCTTCTGTCTATCTCTCCCTCTCTTTCCTCTCTCTCTCCCTTCCTCCCTCCTTATTCCTCTCTATTCCTGCCTTTCCATCCCCACCCACCTTGAATTTCTCCCTGTCTGGTGTTCCCCCCCCTATTTTCAAAGAATCATTGATTTACACCTGGAAGAGACTTTAGAAAGCATCAAATCCAGCCTCATTACATTACATATATGAAAAGTGAGGCCCAGAGAGGCTTGCCTTATTTCACTCAGATAGTGAGGGGCAGGGTTCTCTGATTAAATCCTGTGTGCTTTCACAGAGCGTTCTACATTCTCCTAAACCTGGAAAAAATAGGCCATTTATTTTATTTGACTTACTTACCTTTGACCTAGTTAAGTAGCTGCTTTCACAGAATCAGAGAATCTTATTTCATTTTTTTTTCATTTCATGCCACTTGCCTTTTAATACATTTCATTTGAATCCCTGCTTATACTTGTTTTGGAGTTAATCATTCCTTCTTTTGGGAGACTGGTAGGTCTACAATAATTTTTTGTACTCTTCAGTGTATTCATTACTTTACGCATAACTCTAGTTTTATTTATTGAATTGGGGCCTATACTAAAGCCCAGGATCTGCCCCTTGCTGATGCTTTAGGTGAGGTGGTTAGTCCTGCTTAGTTTTACTCTCGGTTCCTGTGCTGACCTCTAGCTCTTAGGTCTAGCCTTCCCCTGATTCTTTGTGCTGCAATGCAGTGGATGCTCTGCGTCCCCTGTGTGAGGAAAAACAGAATCCCTGAGCTTAGAGTGTTCCTGTCTGAGGCCTATGGTTTCTGTACTTGTTTCTGCCCACTGTAACAACCACATGTGGCTCTCCAAGTCCTCAAGTGCAGCCCTTTGACTGAATCTAAACTTCCCAAAACAAATCCCCTTAATAAAAGGCTTTGTTTTGTAAAACTTGTACTCGATCAAAAGGTTGTGCCCAAGGACCTAGAAGGCCATAGGTTCCCCACCCCTGCCTAGGACTTTCAAGGTCCCTTCCTTGGGGCTTTCTGACCACTCTGGGGCTTTTCTGAGAGGGTGTTTGATCTTGTTGCCTTAGCAGAGCATTTCACCCCTGGGCCATCTCTGGTTACGGTGGGAGGTTACCTTGTGCTGGTACTGGCTTTCATGGTGTTCCCTTTCCCACTTGTGCTCTAGTTTATTGTGCTAACCTTTTCTTAGTCCTTGTCCTTCTTGACCTCTCTATAATGTTTGATACCATTGGCTCACTTGGTTTTCTTGTTGCTGTTCTTTCTTGGTCCTCCTCCTCCTTGTCTAAACACTTCTTTGGAATCTCATTTGGAAAAGGAGTCCATCTCCTTTTCCTTTAGTATGGGCATTCCTAGACAGAGCTATTTCCCCCCTTTCTCTTGTCCTTTTGTATACCTTGTGAGATCCCACGGGCTTTAAATATTATCTTTAAGCAGATGACTCCTATATCTGTATACTCAGTTCAAATCTTCCTTTGACTAATCCAACATTACCAGTTGCTTACTGGGTATCTCCTTTTGGATGTCCTGTAAGCACCTCAAATAAAAATGTTTACTATGAAACTCAAGGTCTTTCCTCTAAGGCTACCTTTTCTTCAAACTTTCCTCTTTCTGTTGAGCATTCTCTCTTCTTCCTAGGTACCCAGTTTATAACCCAAAACCCTCACCAGTCATATCTCTTGTATTTCCTTTTCTCTATTCACATGGCCACTACCCTAGGGCCACTACCCTACTAGGGCCACTGCCCTTGCCTGATTCTGTAATAGCTTGCCAAGTGTTGTCCTTCATAGTCTCTCTCCTCTTTATTCCATCCTCCACATAATTGCCAAAATATTATTCCCAAGGCCCAGGTCTGACCATGTCAAGTCATTGTGCCCATCTCCATTCTGGGATATTTTTGCAAACTCTTTCTTAAGCCTGCCATGCAATTTTTCCTCATTTAAGAAGTTTTGATTTTCTTCAACTTTCAACTTAGCTGCCATCTCCTCTGTGAAGCTTTCCCTGATCTCTTTCAGTTCTTAGTGGTCTAATCCTCCTTAATTTTCCTTTACTATGCTTTTTTACATATGTCTTGTATTCCCTTAATAGAATGTAAGCTCTTTGAAGGCAGGGACTGTTTTGTTTTTGAATTTGTTTTTCTAGTACCTAATACAGTGCCTTATATCATAAACATTTGTTGACTTGAAACACATTATAGTATTACTGTCCTCACTAAGATTCTAGCATTTGGAATGAAGTGCTACACAAATTAATGAACCAGGCCATAAAATCTCCTTTTTGATGGGAAAATTTGCCCTCATTTGTAGGCAGCCATGTGCCACTTCTAAGTAGGTTTAGATTACATTTTGGAACTTAAGTTGGTAAATAAGTTAGGAAAGGTAGCTCTGGAAAAAACACAGAAGAAGGCTCAAGATTTAGTCTGTGACTCTGGCTCTGTCTCTTACACTCTCTGGGCCTGCCTTGGTTTTACACCTACTATCATATAGGTCAGTCATCCCCACTCATTGACTATATCCCATAGCTGTGGAATGGAATAAGATCGTAACTACTGATGCTTCTTGGGGTGAAAGAGTGTGGCACAATGGAAAGAATATCAGTTTGTGAATTAAGAGACCTGGGTTTGAGTCTCTAGTCTTGTCTCTACCATTAGTGTTCCTTTCTCTCTCTCCCTCTCCCTTCTCCCTCACATTCCCTTCCCTACTTCTCTCCTTCTCTCCTTCTCTATGATCTTGGGAATTCTCATTGTCATACTGCACAAAATCAGGGGATTAGACTAACTGATCTCTAAAGGCCCATTTTAGATCTAAAATGTAAATCCTAAAAAAACTAGAATTTCCTTGGGAATAGCCTGAATAACTGGATTTTAAGTTGGAAAGCCAAATCTCTATAGCCATCTTGTCCAACTTTTACATAAAAAAATCCAATACAATGGTCTCCAAAAGTGATCATTCAATCTCTTTTTGAAAATGCCTCCAGTTAGGGAGAACCCATTAGTTCCAATGGCAACCCATTCTACATATAGATAGATCTCTTCAGGAGTTTTTCCTAATATCAAACTTAAATTTGCCTATTTTAAGTCTCCATCCATGACTCCTTGTTCTGCCCTCTGGGATCAAAAAGAGCAAGACTAATCCCTCTTTCTATAAAAGCCATTGACCTATTTGAAGATAGCTTTCATATCTCTCTAAGATGTCTTTCTTTCAACCCCTGCTTTTTTTACTTCAGCTGAAGCATAATATATTTTGCTCCAGCCTTTTACCTTTTCCCTGTATGTGTCACTCTTTTTCAAATGTGTTTCCTGTAAACAACATATTGTAGGATTATGGTTTTTAATCCAATCTGCTATACCCTTCCATTTTATGGGAGAGTTCATCCCATTCACATTTACAGTTATGATTACTGTCTGTGTCTTTTTCTCCATCTGTTTATGCTTTTCTTTCTCCTTTCTCCCCCCACCCCAACTAGTGTTTTGCTTTTGACTAGCACCTCCTTTGGTCCCCCCTCCCTTCTATTATCCCTTTCCCTTTTCTTCCCTTTTACCCTTACTGCTTCTTCCCTCCCTTCTATCCCCCCTCCCTTTTCTTCCCCCCTCCCTTTTCTTTCCCCTTTCCCCTCCTACTACCTATAGTGCAAGTTAGATTTCTATACCTGATTATGTTATTCCCTTCTTGAGCCAAATCTGATGAGAGTATGGTTCATACAATTCTCATCCCCCTCCCTTCTTTACCTCTGCTCTAATAGGTTTTTGTGTCTTTTCTTGTAATGTAATTTACTCTTGTCTGCCTCCTCCTTTCTCAGTACATTTTCTTAGCTCAGACCAATCCACTTACTTGGATCCATTTAACCCACTTGATTAAATTTTTTTTATCATTACATCAAAGTCAACTTATATCCACCCCCTTTATGTATACTCCTTTGACAAGGTATAATAACAATACAGTTCTCAAGAGTTGCAAGTGTCATCTTCCCTTGTAGGGATGTAAACATTTTGCCCTTATTAACAACATATTGTATCTCTCTGTCCCATTTACCTTTTAATGTCTCTCTAGAATCTTGTACTTGAAGATCAAGTTTTTTGTTGAGCTCTGGTCTTTTTATCAGGAAGGTTTGGAAGTCCCCTATTTCATTGAATATCCATCTCCTTCCCTGAAAAATCATGCTGATTTTTGCTGGGTAGTTAATCCTTGGCTGCATTCCAAGCTCCTGTGCCTTATGGAATATCATGTTCCATGCCCTACGGTCTTTTGATGTAGAGGCCACAAGGTCCTGTGTAATTCTGACTGTGGTTCCATGATATTTAAATTGTTTCTTTCTGGCTGCCTGCAGTAATTTCTCTGTAATCCGGTAATTTTTGAATTTAGCTATTTTATTCCTTGGCGTTTTCAATTTGGGATCTCTTTCAGGCAGGGAGCAGTGGATTCTTTCTATAGTTATTTTACCTTCAGGTTCTAGGACTTCAGGGCAGTTTTCCTTTATGATTTCCTGAAGGATATTGTCCAGGCTCTTTTTTTTCATCATGACTTTCAGGTAGGCCTATAATTTTTAAATTGTCTCCCCTGGATCGATTTTCCAGGTCAGCTGTTTTACCCATGAGGTATTTTATGTTTTCATCTATTTTTTCATTTTTTTGTTTCTGTTTGACTGTTTTTGATGTTGCAGATGTGGGTTTGATGACAATATTGTCCTCTTCAGAATTTCTGTCTTGATCTTCACTCTTCTCATAGTATGAATCTATCGTACATTTCTTTTTACTCATGGTGTTTCTTTGTTCCTTGGCCTTTAAGGAGATTAAGCTCTCCTGCTGGGGAGCAGAGGGCACTGACTCAAGCTTCTTGTGTTGGGAGCCTAGGTCTTGGTCACTGGCTTTGTGTGCTGGGGCCTCTTATGTTGGCAATTGGAGGCTGTACGGTTCTGGCAGCTTATCTGGTCTTGGGCTGGAATCAGCAAGGCTGGGACTTTCAGGCAAATCCAGGTTGCCTGCTTTTCCTTTCCTTTAGCTTTGTTTAGCTCCTTTTAGATAAGTGCTGCCAGGTGTTTATCTGCCTGGGGCCCCTTGCAGTGCTGCCTCCCTTATTTCTGTCGAGGCACTGGGAGACTTCTTGGCTGTAGAATGCCGAGGCACCTGGTGGTTTTCTGAGCTGATTTCCACCAGTTATCCCACCCTCACTGAGGCACTTGGAGGTACAGCTGTTGGCGTTTGCCTGCTCGGCCACCTGGGCTTTGGGATCTCCTCCTGGTTGGCAGTTGGAGGCTGTAGGGTTCTGACATCTTACCTGGTGTTGGGCTGGAATCAACAAGGCCAGCACCTCTAGGTTGCTTTCTTCAGCTCCTTTCAGACGAATGCTGCTGGGTGCTTATTCGCCTGGGGCCCTTTGTAGTGCCACTTCCCTTATTTTTGCTGAGGCACTGGGAGACCCATTTGCTGTAGAATGCCGAGGCACCAGAATCTCCTTCTGGTGTGCTAAAGTGGCTTTTTCCACTAGCTGGCTGGGCGACTCCTGTTTCGTACTGCTCACCTTCCCCCAGGGTAAGAGGGGCCTTTCCCATTAACCCCTCTAGCTACCTGGGTTACTGCACTTCTGCTCCCCATCTTTCTTCTGGTTCAGCTGTTCCAGGGTTTTTTCTGGGGTGATATTTTCTGGATTTTCAGAGGTTGATAGGGGAGGGTGAGAGCAACTACCTTTTTACTCTGCCACCTTGGCTCCCAGAAGTGGAAGTCCCCAGATGTCTTTCTTTCAAGCTGAGTGTCCCTGGTTCCTTCAACATCCTTTTGTAGGATAGATGTGAGGCCTTTAACCCTCCTGGCTACCTACCTCTTGACAGCTTATCAAAGTCCTTCCTTAACTGTGACACCCAAAACTAAATAAAATCCTTCAGATACAGATTGACAAGAGCAAAATATGGTGAAACTCTTACTTTTCTTCTTAAAAGCTCTACCTCTTTTAATGCAGGCTAAGAGCTAGTACTAGATAGAGCTTATAAATGAGTTCATACCATTAGTTAATCGGTTCTCTGATTGTCTTGTCTTTACATTCCCAGCATTTAACACAGGGCCTAGCACTTTAGTAACTTCTTGATATGTGTGTTGATTAAATTGGCTCTTGACAGACCTAGGTTCAAATCCCATCATCCACATTTATCACATTTATGTAGTTACACAGTATTTTTTTAAAATCAAAATAACCCTGTAGAGTAGTAACCTTGTAGTATCCCCACTTTACAGATGAGAGAACTGGGTGTTGGCAAATTTATGTGACCTTGGGATAAATGAGAATGAGTGGTAACCATTACTCTTGGATCAATTGATCAAGTATTTATTCAGGCCTTGTCCTTGGTGCTAGAAATACAAACACAAGATACAAACCAAAACAGAACAAAATAATTCTTCCCTTACATTCTATTAGGGTGACAATATGTTCATGAACAAGCATATACAAAATATATTTACAATTAATATAAGATAAATTTTTGGGGAGGAGTGCAACAGCAGTTGGGTGGGGAGCAAAAAAAAGACTTTTTGTATACCTAGGAGAGCACAGGAGTGGCTTCATGTAAAAAGTGGCAGGAGTAGAATTTTGAAGGAAGCAAGGGATTCTGAGAGGTGAACATGAGATGGGGGAGTACATTCCAGGTATTGGACATAGCCAGCTTAAAGATATAGAGATGAGAAATGGAGTACTGTGTGAGGAAAATCCAGACGGACACTTTGGCTTAGCCATAGAGTACGAGGAGGGTAGAAATGTGTCATAAGGTTGGAAAGGTAGGCCAGGCTGTAAAGGTACTTTAAAAGTTAAACAGAGGAATTCATATATTTGTTCATATAGGCAATAAGGAATCACTGGAGTTTATTAAGTACAGAAATGACATTGTTAGACCTGCACATTAGAAAAATCACTTTGGCAGCTGTGTAGGGGATGGATTGGATAGGGAAGAGATTCACTACAGGGAGATTGATTAAGAGGCTGTTGCAGGAGTCCAGAAAAAAGGAGATGGATGCCTGAACTAGGGTGGTGGCTGTGTGAGGAGAAAGAAGGGGAGGGAAATGAGAATTATTTTGGAGATAGTCATGACAAGATTTAGCATCTATTGGTTCATGTGGCAAGGGATATTGAACTAAGAATAATGTCTTGATGTAAACTTGAGCAACTAGGAAAGTTCAGAAGGATGATAGATTTTGGGTAAAAATAATGAAAGATGATGGATTCCTCTTCCTTATCAATTTACGTACCCCACAATTTCAGGAGAATTAATTGCCTTTATTGTGAATTATAGAAGGAAAAAATCCCAGTCCCTTTCTGTGGAACTTTTTGTTACCACCTTGAAGGAAGAGCCAGACAACAAGACAAAGAAAAGTACATGGTTCTGCCTCCCAGCTTTATAGTTATTGATGTTTCCCAGGCTCACATTTTCTGAGAAAGAACTGTGTTAGAGGGTAAATGGCCCTTCGCTTAATACCCTCTAGGTCTAGGGCATGGAGAGCAAATACATATAGACACATGCAAATCAATATACTACTCTTTATATTTTCAAAGGGTAACTGATTGTTTTCTAATTAGAATCCTCCTCCCCATCTGCCGAAATGATCTTCCTAAAGCGCAAATATGATCATATCTGGTCATTCGAGTAGTCCTCTATTCAAAAGTCTTCACTGTCTTCCTATTTCCTCTGCTAAAATGCTCTTGACTTGGCATTTAAAGACTTGCACAATCTAACTCCAGTCTACCTTTCCCAATTTATTTTATATTAATCACCTTCACATACTCTTTGTCTTAACTAAACTGGGTTACACACTTTAAGCAAATTCATCATCCCATCTCTCACTTCTCTATCTCTTAGGATTCTTAGTTTCTTTCAAGGATTGGTTGAGATGGCACCTCCAACAGTAAGCCATTCCCAATCCTCATACTTATTAGCATGTCCTCTCTCTCTGTCTCTGTCTCTCCCTCTCTCTTTCCCTATATTCTTCTCACTTTCCCTTCTTCCTTCTCCCTCTCCTCTTTCCTCTGCCTCTCCCTTCCTCCCCCTACCCCCTCTCCAAATTGTCTTGTTTATACTTATCTACTTGGCTATTGTTTCTCTATAGTAGAATGCAATAGCAATATCCTACAGGAAGGGACTGTTTTTCATTTTTTAAAAAATGAAATGAATGAGTAAAAAACTTTTATTAAGTGCTTACTATATGCCAAGGAGTATGCTAAGTGCTGGTGATATAAATAGAAAAAAATTGAGTCCCTACCCTCAAGGAGTTCATATTCTAACTGGGGGAGCCAATATATAAAATAAATTTTAACTGAGACACATGGAAAGGCCTAGAAATTTAGTGACTGGTAAGAGTCACGGGGAGTTAGGTTGACTTTGTAGCTCTAATTCTTTCCATATCATGGGAACTTAATAAATATCTGTTTAAATGAATGAGAAAGAAATAGTCATTGGAATAACCCATTTGTTGCACACATAGTCAAGTGGAAAGAGTACTGAACATGGAGTTAAAAGTCCTAGGTTTCAGTTATTGACTCTGTGACCATTAACTTCTTTTTCTGAGTTTCCTCACTTATACAATGAATTCGTTTGATGGGATAATTGCTATGGTCTCTTCTGGTTCTTATACTTTTATTTAGTTTTAAAGGAGAAACTAATTTGGAGGAACTGTTTTGAAAGAACCAACATGGTTGATGCCTATGAGTAGAGAGGCTGTTGTGTCACAAGTGCGAATGCTAATATAACCTTTGCTTGGATCACTTACCAGCATTAAAGGCACTTTAAAAATAACAGTCTGTTTAACTTATTCCTAGAATTTACATCATAAAACTAGTTTTCACCCAAGCATTTAACCTGTAAGGATGAAAGGACCTGTCCTCCAGGTACTCCCCAGCCTTGCTTGTTGTATTATACCCAATGAATGTTTTATAAGAAGCATTGAAATGAGAAGAACATTTGCCAAGAGGAGAACTTCAGATGAGATGCATGTTAATTTATTGTTGCGGCAAACAGCCCTGGGGACAATTATTTCAAAAGAGAACTCATCTAAAGTTAAAGTAGCTAAAACATTTACGGCAAATGCCTCTGGCACTAGCAGCAAACACACATGGGAAATGCATTATACATGACTCTGCTGCCTTTGACAAGAAGGAAGACATCAGCAGCGGGAAGCTCAGAGATAGTTACAGAGGGGGGAGAGAGGGAGGCCCTGAGAAAGATGACGGTGGGATTCTTAGTTCTTTTCTCTGTCTTTTTGAGCAAAGATAGGATGTGATTTGGACGACTCATAAAGATCTTGGAGAATTACTCCCATTGTTCATTGAATCCCTTGAGTAAAGCCACCATGTCTCTCTCTTGCTATCTCTAACCTTATCACTCAGTTGCTCAAAAAACATTTTAAAACATTGTGTGCCACAGGGGCAGCTAGGTGGCGCAATGGATAGAGCACTGGGTTTGGAATCAGGATGACTCATCTTTGTGAGTTCAAATCTGACCTCAGACACTTATTATTTGTGTGACCCTCCATAAGTCACTTGAACCTATTTGACTCAGTTTCCTTATCTGTAAAATGAGCTGAAGAAGGAAATGGCAAACCACTCCAGTATCTTGCCAAGAAAACCCCAAATGGGATCACAGAGAGTTAGCCAAGACTGAAATGACTCAATAACAATGTGTATCATGCATTGTGCTAGACACTGAGAATATAAAAGAAAAACGTTAAGTAGTCCCCAACCCCAAGGAACTTATATTTTATTGACTGGAAGGAAACAACATGTGCACAGATGTATATATACACATATTATAGACAAAGTAATTTTTGACAGATTATTTAACCTGTCTGGGCCTCAGTTTCCTTACACATAAAATTAGTTTGAACTAAATGATAGAAATTTTATGTGAGTCTGGTTATATTTTTGAGGCTGTAAAGCACAACTTAACACTCACTTGGTTTAAAAAAAAAAGGCACAACCTAAGTCATTGCCTAAGACTCCTTCCCTACTTCCTTTTGTCATTATGAAGAATTGCTTGACTGTTTGAGGAGGAAACCATCTCAGAGAGGGAAGTGACTTTTCCTGAAAGTCACATAGCACATGAAAAATGTAGGTCATGCTTGAAATCAGCTCTTCTGTCTTCAAGTACAGAAATGATTCTATTTTGCCATGCCAGTATATAGCTTTCATGATGGAAGATTTTCCTGGGAAGTGTTTGGGACCACATTTGAATTTTTTTTTTGGCAAGTTGTAATCTTTCTGCTGTACTTTTTTTTGTTGGGTGAGTTAAACACAGATCTGACAGAAAGGTCTTAATGCTAAAATCTGCTAAATGCTTGGTTTGCATGAAACTACAGCAGACTAAGTTATTGTATTTCTTATGTGTCATTTTGAAATGGGAGCTGTTAGTCAATGCCATCTTCCTCAGTGAGACAGTTTTCTTATTGAATTCAATAAACATTCAACGCCTAGTGTGTGTGTGACTTTGTACTTTGACTGGGGGAGGGGTGAAAATTTTTTTAAAAATTCATCTTAGGAGTATTGATGAGGTATGAGTACCAAAACTGGTGTAATCTCTGTGATGAGATTTTCCCAGGGGTGGAGGTGGGGAGTGATGATGAGATGTGAGATGATGAAGATGATGATGACAATGATGATGATTATGATAAGTAATGTGAGTCTCTGCATATGAGGCAAAATTTCACCTTTATTTGATACACAATTCAGAGCCATTGAAGGACTTTAATCAGATAAATGACATAACTAGATATGTGCTTTAAGAAAATAAGTCTAGCATCTTTGTGAAGTCAATAGAAAGATGCTGTATAGAAATTGGCCATTTTTAAAGAATTTAGTATCATAGAATCTTAGAACTCCAATGGACTTTAAAAATCAAGTAATCTACACTCCCTACTTTACAGGAATGGAAACTCGGGTTCAGAGAAGTCAAATTACTTGCCCAAAGTCACATAGCTCGTTAGTGTCATGGCCTGGAGCAGAATTCATCTCTTTGTTCCCCCTTCAGTATTCTTTTCACTGTACTATGACTACAAGGGCCTCAATTCCTTGTAATGGAAGGTCTGTCAGCCCTGGCTACTCCCTCTAATGGTAGAGATTGCAATCCAGTCATGCTTTCTCACATGATTCTTATCAATGTCTTCCTATATATCTGCCCTAGAGGACCTACCCAGTGCACTAAAGGCCTTTGTCTAGCTCATTTAAGCTTCCATGGGTGACAGGGCAGCACTGTAGCTTGTCTCTCTGTTAGGCCTTACACATGTGCTTTTCCCAAGCATACATTTCCCAGACAATATCTTTTATTTTGTTTCTTATACATGAGTCATTATTGGCAGTATGTTGGTACCTACTGAAATCTACCATACATCTCTCCATTACCTTATGGGTAACCTACTATTTTGATCCTTTGTTCATGATTTATGATGAATACGTATCAGCGTTGATGTTACAGTGTTAGAAAGATGGATTTTTGTGTCAGGAGCTATTTGAGATTATTCAAAGTAGAACATATTTCCCCAAATGCAATACAGCATGCTCTTTTTCTCCCGTACAACTCTGGACACAACTCATGTATATATTAATTGACTGTCAAAGATGTATGTACTGATGGATGAATTCACTGTCTTTCCCCATCCAACTGTGTGCCATAATTTTTACAATAGGCATTCTTCATTTCTTTTTTTCTTTGTTAGGCTGTCTTTTTTTGAGCAGTTATGAATCTCACTGAGTTTTTCTGTAGTAGTCCACATGTGCTACTTGATGCAATCAGTTCAATGACATCTGCAGAAAAAGGTTTCTTTTTGTGTCTTAAATTCCTTTGACACTCTGGTGAAGTCAAACGATGCTTTAAAAAATAATGTTTTTAATTGAAAAAAATAAAACACATAGGATTACAAAGGAAACCAAAGGTTTGTGAAAATAAAGATATAATTTATTTCTCATCAAAGTCCCACAGATACCCTGAAATCTATTCACAGATCTCTTGAGAATGCTTGGATCCCAGATTAAGAAGCCCTGTTCTAGATCTTACCATCAATAGGGGATCCGTCTTTTGACTTCATATAATCATAATCCATTTTAACTTTACATAAGAATATTAATTTTCCCCTTCACTGTAAAAACTCTCATGTCTCTTTTATGTCAGATAATTTTCCCCATTCTGCCTCTCCCTTTCCCCTTATCCCAGTGCATTCTTCTTTATGATCTCTTAATTTTATTTTTTTAGGTATCATCCCATCATAGTCAACTCACGCCGATATCCCCTGTCAATGTATGCTCTTTCTAACTGCTCTAATAATAATAATAAAGTTTTTAGGAGTTACAAGTAGGAGTTACATTTTCCCATATAGGAATATAAACCATTTGACCTTATTGAACCCCTTAAGATTTCTCTTTCCTGTTTACCTTTTTATGCTTCTCTTGAGTCTTGTATTTGAAAATAAAACTTTCCATTTAACTCTAGTCTTTTCATCAGGAATGCTTTAAAGTCCTTTATGTCATTGAATATGTATTTTTTTCCTCTGAAGGATTATACTCAGTTTGCTGGGTAGGTGATTCTTGATTATAATCTTAGCTCCTTTAGCCCCTGGAATGTCATATTCCAAGTATCCAATCCTTTAATGCAGAAACTGCTAAATTTTGTGTTATCCTGACTGTGGCTCCACAATATTTCCATTTGGCCAATTCTGTTTTTTAAGGAGGTTTTTTTTCTTTAGTGGATTTTTGGGATTCTTTTACCATTTGGCCTATTCTTTAATGTGTAATTTTCTTCAGTATTTTAAAATGTTATTTTCTTCAGTTTTTTTTTGTACCTCTTTTGCCAAACTGTTCATTCTTTTTTCATGATTTTCTTGCATTACTCTTAATTTTTACCCCAATTTTTCCTCTACCTCTCTTATTTGATTTTTGAAATCCTTTTTGATATCTTTCAGAATGTTTTTTGGGGGAGAAGGGAACCTGAGACCAACTCACATTTTTCTTGGAGTCTTTGGATTTAGCAGTTTTTACTTTGTTGTCTTCTTCTGAGTTTGTGTTATGATCTCCTCTGTCGCCATAGTAACTTTCTATGATCAGGTTCTTTTTTTGTTGTTTGCTCATCTCCCAGCCTATTTCTTACCTTTTAATTTTGTGTTAAAGTTGGGTTCTACTCCCGGGTTGGAGAATATACTATTTCAAGTTCCAAGTTTTTTATGTAGCTGTTTTCAGAGCTAGTTCTGGGGGTATGTAAGTTTTCAGTTCTTCCAAGGCACTATGATCTAGGTAGAAGTGTATTTACTACTCTCCTGGACTGAGCATGACCACAAGCACTCTTTTCCACCCTGAAACTGTGACCAGGGTTCCTGTTCCAACTTCAAGCTTTGGTGTCTGGTGCTCTACTCACCCTAGGACTGCAACCCAAGACTGTGACCCAGATCCTTGTATGGGCAATGCAACAGAGTCCTGCACCAGTACCAGCAATGGGACCCTGGTAATCTCCTTCTGACCAGTTATCTGACCTCCTTACTCTCTGTGGGCTAAAAGTTCTCAAAGCTACTGCAGCCACTTCAGTCACCCTTAGAGCCTGCTACTGTCTTGCTGAAGCCTGACCTGCTCTTGTACCAGGGTGTTGCCTGCACAGGACTTCACTCTGCTCTCATCCTGGTATGACAGACTTTTTCTGCTGACCTTCTAAGTTGTCTTTAACTGAAAAATTGTTTTACCCTGTTCTCTTGTGGGTTCTGCCACTTTTGAACTTGTTTTGAGGCATTATTTAAAATTGGAAGGAAATTTGGGAGATCTCAGGCAAGTCCCTGCCTTTCCTCCACCATCTTCTGCTTCTCTTCTTTCTCAATGCTTTTTTCTTAATTATGAGTTGTGGAACATGGAATTCCATAGTAAGAAAGAAGCACAGAGCTCAAAGTTGAGTAAGAGTTCCTTAGCAAACTCTTCGACATTTCACTGGTAAGGAGGAACCTATGATCTTTTTTTATCCATAAGTCACAGATAAAAGGAAATTTTGAATGTCCCTTTGCTCTCTGCCCTATTAAGACTACATCTGGTATATTATTTTCAGTCTTGGTTACTAGTTTAGGAAGGATGCTGATCATTTGAATAACATCCAAAAGATGACAACTAGGATGGTGAAGGGCCTTGACACCATCCCGTATGATGATTGGATGGAAGAACTGGGGAAGATTAGTCTGGAGAAGAGAAGAATTTTATAGGAAATGACCTTTTTTGAGGTGTTTAAGTGGAGGATGGATGACCACTTAACACAATGTTCTCAGGTGGCTTTCTGAGATTTCTTCTTAGTCTCAGATTCTGTGATTCTCTTATTCTGGGAGTCTTATTTCAGGTTGGTAGAATTTTGGTGGCTGCAGAAATTTGACATTAAATTCATTTTTATTATAATGGCACACAATCTAGCAGGCCAACTTCCATAAATATCATCATGAATTTGGGCATCTGCATTTAGTTTAGATCTTTCATGTCAGGAAATTTGCCCTGGCAAAGTACTCATCCAAATATTTGCACTTCTTAGCATATAGCAGTTCCTATCCAAGAATTGCAGTTAGCTTTTTTTATAAACATGAATGAATTAATGCTCTCAACACTGCCATAAGCTGTTTGCCATCTGGATTATTTAAAGGCGTGGGACTATGAAGTGACCAGGCCAAAGACCCACAATGAGTCAGGGAAAGAACATGAGTATTGTTTGGGAGTCTGGACTGTGGTATCTTGAATGGAAATATCAAGCAATTCTGTATCCTGTCCTTTCTACAGACTCTCTAGGGTGGATCTGGAATTGGTAATCAGTCCAGCAGGAGTGGAGCATTGGACTTGATTGATGGGTGGCTATGTCAAAATTAGTCTAACATTATCCATCATTCCATCACCAACAATCATCATTTCTGAAAGTCATTATAAATTGCATAATTACACACAGCATTGTGCTTAGGTTCTACACACCCCAAAATTACATGGACAAAAACCTTGCTGAATAAAGGCTTAAAATCTAAGGCAGGGCTTCTTAATCTTTTTTGTATCATGAACCCCTTGTCAGAATAATGTTTTTAAACACATAAACTAAAACACATAGAATCATAAAGGAAACCAATTAGCAAAATATGTTTTAAAAAACTTCATGAGCCTTAGGTTAAGAACCCCTGACCTTAAGCAATATGGCGGTTGACATAATTTTATTGGTTTAGATATGCAAAGATTTTTAGGCATTATTTCTGAAATTTGGGACAGTTACCCCCGAATACATCATAGTACCAGGGCTTTTGTCTAAATTAAAATGGCTTCCCATAAGCATCATTAACCATGAAACAAAGTGCAACATATTTTTCTACGTATGTGTGCTTTTTATTAAAAATAGATTCTTTGTAACAACAAGAAAGCATCAATAGCAACAAGTATTAATATAAACATTTTATAAAATGATTAAGAGCAAGGTTTATAAATACATTGCTATGGTCAAAGGAATGTATGGCAGCCAGCAGATTAGAAAAGCTAAATGAACACATCTTGCTTTCCATTCTCCCACTTAGGAAGAGCCCTTCTCCATTAAGAGGGTATGTTAGGAGCTTCAGTTCTAGTCTTCACCTTAACTCCTTATGCGGTGATATCTAGAAGGGGCTCAGGAGAATTGGATTCTAGTCTCTTCTATTAAGTTACTACTAAATAGGAAGCTAATGTCTCATTCTGGGTCTCAGTTTTCTCATCTCTAAAATGAAGAGATTGGTCTGGATAGTGTTAAGGTACCTTTCATTGCCAATATTCTAAGCTATCATTAAGGGCAGCATCTGATGGTATGGTACAAAAATAGAAAGAATGCTGGATTCAGAACCAGAAATGTAACCAACTATTGTGGTCCTGGAAGAATCATTGAATGTCTGCATAAAATGAAGAGATTAGACTAGATAGAAGATGCCCAAAGTTCCTTTAAAGGTGCTAGGTGACACAGTGGATAGAGCACCAGGCTTGGAGTCAGGAAGACTTGAGTTCAAATCTGTCCTCAGACACTTACTAGCTGTGTGACCCTGGGCAAGTCACTTAACTCTATTTGCCTCAGTTTCCTCATCTGTAAAGTGAGCTAGAGAAGGAAAAAGCAAACCACTCCAATATCTTTGCCAAGAAAACCCCAAATGGATCACAAAGAGCCAGACATGACTGAACAACAAGGTTCCTTCTAGCCCTAACATTGTGTGATTCTGTAATACATACTGTTTAAGTTAGAGATTTAAATTTGAGGAAGAGGGTTGTTTTCCATTTGTTTATATATCCCCAATATCTTGCACAGGGTCTTACACATAGTTGGTACTCAATATGTGCTTGTAGAATTGAATTGAAGTGTGTTTTAGGAGTGAAGAAGAAAGATATTTCTACATACAAATGTCACACTTGGTACTTTGTTTTAGCATTTTATTTCCAAAGGAGAAGTGTCATTGGCAGTGACTGTCTCAACACCATTTTAACCCATGCATCCCAATGTACAACCATGATATGATTGAAACCCCAATGCCTGATTTAGATCTGCTCTGCTCTGACCACTTCCATAATTTCTTCTCCCCATGTGGTTTTTCATGTGGGTTAACTGCTATGGGCCCATCCCAGAACAAGTATATCAGCTTCTTTACTACTCCTTTCACTTTATGAATGGGCATTTTATGAGTAGTTTTTTTTTTGTATTGCAGTTACTGTCCTCCCTTGAATAACAGAGTAAGCATCACCATTGATTGCTTTGTTCTAGAAGAATTTGGAAAATATGCCTAGGGCTTATGGGAAAATCTTCAATTGTTCTTGGAGGGAAGGAGTAGTAATGGTCCATTACCTCCTGAAAAATGTGCTATCTCTTAACTTGATGGTATTTGCCTGGCCAACCCCACCTAGTTCAGTCCCCTCATTTTATAGATGAAGAAAACTGAGACCCAGGGGGAAAGTGACTTGTTCAAGTTCACACAGTTCATCGATAAAAGAGTAAACTTCAAACTCGGGTCTCTTGACTTATAATCCAGTGCTCTTTCCACTATACTGTGAAGTCTCACCATGAATGAATGGTCTCTCTACCCTGTGTAGATTAACAATAAACAGAGGTCTCCAGAACTGCTGAAATATTCCAGGACTAGGTACATCATCATCATCATCAACATTTACATAATGCCTCCTATGTGCCAGGCATTGTCTGGTGCTAATTATAAATAATATTTCATTTGATTCTCACAATAACTCTGATTTAGTAACCAGATGGTTTATAAACCATCATTTGTCTCTAGCCTGAGAGTAGCAAGAATCATATCTTTTTGCTGTTTGGTCATTACTGGCATTGAACAGGGATAAAGTGAGGGTAGCCACTCCCCAATGCAACTGATGCCTGCTATGCGATGAGTGGCAACAATGTGAGGCTTCTTCCCCTCCCTCACTGCTCGGCCACCCTCCAAGTCACACGAGTGTCTGGCACTCTGTCCAAGGTCAGACACTCAGTTCAGTATTTCTTTGTATGTGAGCAATTGCTGTGGAGATTGTTTGGTTTTAACATTAGTTTTTGGAATGTCACCCTTTTACAAAGGGGTGATAAAAAGAAACAAAATCAAATCAGAACATAGAATGTTTAATCCAGAGTGGAAAAATAGGTACTTGTTATATGAGAGACAAAATATTGTGCCTTGTTTGCTGAGAAGTAATAGCTGTTCTAAAGGAATACAATCTTTGTCGCCATTTCAAATCAAAACATCCTGACTTAAGCAAATTGGACACCAATGAAAAACAAATTAAACTGTCCAAATTGTTGAAAAATCTCAGTGGGGAACAATGGTTTTTCAGGAAAGTAAACTCAGAAAATGAGATGTCTACGAAGGTTAGTTTTCAGATTTCTAAAGAAATTATTGCTGCTAGGAAGTCTTTCATTGATGGTGACTTTATAAAGAAGTGTTTGCTGATTGCAGTTGCTAGATTATGTCCTGATTTAAAAAAGTGTTTTTGAGGAATAGTTTAATCATTAATTATACCTTTACTTGGAAAGTGAGCCACTAAAAGCCTATCTGTGGCCCGAAGAAGTTTAGCCTATTTTAATTTTGGCCCCTACCTACTGCCAAGTTGTGTAGGTCTGATGTATCTAATGGAAGTTAGGTTTACCATTGGGGTCTTTATTTCAGTTGCGTGTGCCCAGTGTGACCAGGAGACCGTTCACCTCACTGCTGGGATGGGTAGATTGTATTTATCATGCCCTACTTTATATATCTATCTATATCTTCTAAATCCATCATGTTAGTATTTCCAAGGGAGGCAGAAATAGCTCATTTGAGAGAGCATTAGACTAAAGGTCCTTGGTTCTGTCCCTGGTTTATTCATTTTTTTGTCTTCTGAACTAGTTACTTATGTGGAAAAAATGGTTCTTGGGCAATGAATGGATTGTAAACTCTTCTATGAGGAAATATCTCTTGGATCAAGACTGGTTTGGGGAGTGGGAATCAATCCAACTTAATTCAACAAGCATTTATCAGTGGAACAGATGGTGAGGGTTTTTTTTTTTTTTTTAGTTTAGCTCCAACTGAGAACATGTCCTGGTTGGTGAGTGATCAACTGCAAAGTTATGAAAGTCCCTCTGATATTTCTCTTCTGGAAGCAATTTATAGAGCAACTAGGGTCAACCTATCTCTCAAACAAGCAAATTATTACTTTTTTCTTTTATTCATATACATCAGTAGTGTTGTCCTCTGGGAACTGAGACAAAGTAACTAACTCTAAAATTTGTATCCATAGCAAATTTGAGAATAGCACCCTAGAATCCTGTCAATCCTGTTAATTCTCTGCCATTTAATATGCATATATATAGATAAATACGTATATACCTATACATGTATCCAAATATATGTATATATACAAATACACATATATATTTATGTGTGTATCTCTGCATGCATGTGCGTATGTATGTGCATATATATATAGATGCGTTTATGCATATGTATATATGTGTATATGTGCATATATTTATCTATATAAAACAAAGATACCTGTCTATGAATAGGCACTGTACCCATAATTTCATTGGTATAGGGAATTCCTGCATAAGTAAATTCCCTCTAGCCATGCAAGCCAATACCTTCTCTGAAATTTGTAGTTTTAGCGTTGCCTAGAGCACTGAAAGTTTAAGTGATTTGTTCATGGTCATGCAGCCAATAGGTGGTCTTTGAACCCAAGTGTTCCTGGCACATATCCTCTATGCCACTTTCTACCAAAGAGAGAGATGTATTGATGCACATATGTATGTATATATACACACATATACATATATTATATATACCCGCATTTACATGCATATATATTTATATCTGTATTTATATACACACATATAAAACAGGTTTTATTAAACGTCTTTTGAAAAACAAAGAATGAACTCTATCTCGGTTGGCAAGAGAATCGTTATACTCAATAAACTCCAGTGGTTCTCTATTACCTCCAGGATCAAATATCAGATTCTTTGTTTGGCTTTTAAACACCTTCACCAATAGTCCCCTTCTTACCTGTCAGTTTCCTTATACTTTACTTCCCTCCACATACTCTGTGGTCCGGCTACACTGACCTTCTTGTGGTTCCAAGGATGTAACATTTCACCTTCCAACTGTGTGCTTTTTCTCGGGCTGTTTTCCAATGCTCTCCCTTGTCACCATCTTTTCCCGGTTTCCTTCAAGACTCAGCTCAAAGGCAACCTTCTGCTCCCTCCAACTCCTAATGATTACCTGCCCTCTGAGATTACCTCCAATCTACCCTATATGTATCTTACATTTGTGTAGTTGTTTGCATATTGTATTCCCTGTTAGAATGTGAACTCCTTGAGGTCAGGGACTGTTTTTGCTCAGTGCTTAGCAAGGAGCCTGGCAAATAGTACCTAATACTCGTTGACCTACTGACTCAGAAACTTACTTACCCAAGGTTATACAAGCAACAGTTCGGATTTGAACTCTGATCCCCTAAAACCAAATCCAGAACTCTTTCCTCTGTACCACATGGCTTCCCTCATTGACATATTTCCCATGACAGCCTTTCAAATACTAAAAGATGATTATCACGTTTTCCAATATATGCTGTCTCCTCCATTATACTACAGGCTCCTTCAGAGCCAGTATAGCCTAACACTTTTATTTGTATCCCCAATGCTTAGCACAGTGCCTTGCATATAGTCAGAGCTTAATAAATGCTTGGAAAAATTCCTTCTTTCCTACATTCATTCCTTTTTTTAAAGTTCATTTATTCTCTGAAGCTACATCCTTGATTAAAAATCTAGTTGACTTTCCCTTACCCTATCACCTGTCTCTCCTCACACTCTGCTCATCATATCCTAGGGGTTGAACTGATTTAATATATGCCTGCAAATACTCTGCAAGTGGGTTTTTAACCTTTTTTTTTGTTTCATGGACCTCCTTGGTCTGTGGATCCCTTCTCAAAATGATGTTTGTAAATTCATAAAACAAAATATATCAGATTACAGAGGAAACCAATTATATTGAAATGAAATTGTCAATCTATTAAAAAAAAATAAGTCCATGGAACCCCTGCTCTAGCACAAGTATTGATGAAATTCTCTGAAATTTGATTCAATTGTACTCAGAGCCAGGGAAATGTTCAAGTGGGATTTTCTGCATATTTGTTCAAAGTTGGTGCATTCTTTTGCCTCCAGGCCCAACAGCACCCCTTCCTCCCCTAAAATACTTAGGCTAGGAAGGAATGCAAAGAGAGCAAAGAGGACAAACTCTGGGAAATGGCATTATTAAAAGAGAACAGGCACTGATCCACATGATACTCCAGTCAAAAGAATTGAGTTAGTTTCCATCAGTTTCAGCAGTTTATGCTTCTTTCTCTGGCAAGACAAAGAGAGCTGGAAAGAAAAGGAATGGGCTGAGTTGTAGCCCCAGAATAATAGGGGCCTAGCGGAGCCCTGAAGGGAAGGAAGGAGCTGTGAAAGTTCTTGAACTTTTCCAGCCTGGACCCTAGATAGTTGGTGGTGGAAAAGGGATTCAGCTTGTGTTTTTCATGGGCTAGGTCCAACAGCAGAATTTGGTTAGCTTGGAATTAGCAAGGTAGTCTGGCTGCCAGTGTGAATCATGCCACGGGGTTAGGGGATAGAAATGCTGTCAACACACTGGGGTGTTCTTAATTCCCTAAAGATGCCCAGAATCCCCTTTTTCTTTCATTCTAGTCATCTTACCTTGGCAGAGTCTCTGTTCAGGGAAGTCCTGTATACTTTACCTCATTTGTTCTCCTACTCTTCAAGACTATACATGGTATACCACTAGATAATTAGATAGGATGATGTGCAGAATTGTGTGCCTCAGAGGGAACCAACCTCACCTACCTGCTTGTGATTTAATTCCAAGTGAAGATCTTCACGTTGGAGTTGGAGTCTAACGTGGTTGGAAATATTAGCAGCACTTGGTATCACAAAGAGTCTTTGTCAATGTAATTTTTTTTAATGGCCATCTGCTTTAAGAATTGAACTATAAGAAATAGCCTTCTTCTCCTTCCAGGAGAGCTTTAGACCGAATATATTCTAGGCACTCTTAAGCAATGGATGCTACGAAGGAAACGAACTTTACAGTCACGGCAGAGTCTTATATATCTGTTCTGGTTCACATGTAGGATCAGAGGATATAGAGCTTGAAGGTACCTTAGACTACACCTGTCCAACACCTTTACCTTGCATTCGTAAGGGATTTGGAGCTCTTTACCTTTTTTGTATCACAGGCTAGTAAAGTCTATGGACCCGTACTCAGAATAATGTTTTAAATGCATAAAATAAAATATGTGAAATTACAAAGGAAAACAATTATAATTAAATAAAGCTGTAAATTTCTTCCCATCCAATTTTATGGTCCCCCTGAAATCTATCCACTTATTCTTCTGGAGTCTTTGTACACTAAGTCAAGAATGCCAGATTTAGTATAACAACAACCTTATCTTACAGATGAGAGAGCTCAGGCCTACAGAGATGAAGTGAAATTGATCACTGTGGTACTGTCAGTAAGGGGTAAAAACAGATCTTGAACCTGATGTTTTTGTTTTCCTCATTAAACTTCCCTACACCAGGGGACATAACCTTGAGTTTCTTCTTTCCCTAATGCTATTGTCCACACTATTCAGTGGTCAGTTCAATTGGCATATGATTCAAGACCATGCTGAAGAGATCCAGCCACTGTAGTGAATTTGAATCACTGGGAGAACATTACAAGGGAAGTGGGTTTTGGCTCATTATCAAGAAAAATTCCCTATTGGCTTTCCAGTAATGGAACAGATTGATTTGGAAAGTAGTGAGTTCTTTATCATTAAATATGTTTAAATAAAGACTTGATGACCATTTGAAAGGCATGCTGTTGAGAGGATTCCTGGTTGAGTATGGGTTGAATAAAATGACCTCTAGTGTTTGCTTCCACTGTAGGATTCCAGACACTTAACCTCATGAATCACTCAGCTAAGCACCATTTCCTGACTATCTCTGCACTCATCCCTCACCCATTCCTAGCCTTTGAACCTCAGATCTCTGGTACCACAAGTGCTTTAGGGTCACAAGTGGCTCACCAATCCTTCCTCTCCCATTCTCCTTCTACCATCCTCTGTATCTTCCCCCAGTCTTTTTCAGGGGCACTATATTCTAGTGCACTAAATTACACTGAGTTGGCATATTTCATATGATTGTTGATAATTCTCAGTGCTTCTTTTGAAAACTTTGTTCACATTCTTACTCCTTATCTGCTGTTCAGTGTCTTATATATGTGTGTCAATTTCCTATATGACTTAGATATCAGACTTTTATTAGAGGTATTTGATGCAAAGACTTTTTCCTACTTGGAAGTTTGTTTTTATTCTAGGTGTATATTTTATTCATACACCAAGCTTTTTAATGTTATATAATTACAATCTCTTTTTTTTTTTTTATCTTTGATGGCTCCCTCCATCCACTGCTTGATTAAGAATTTCCCTCAGTCTCAAGTATAAAAGTTAGCACCCTCCATTCTTCTCTAAGCTTAAAAAAACAAACAAACAAACAAACAATATGGCCTTTTATATTTAAGTTGCTTATGCATTTGGAACTTATTGTGGTATATGGTCTAAGATTCCAGTCTATATCTAATTATTGCGCAAACTACTTTTCATTTTCTCTGGCAGTTCTTTTAGAGTACGAAGTACTTCCCCAATTAGGTTTTTGTGTTCCTGGGGCTATTGAACACTGTTCTGCTATGCTTAATCCCTATTGTTGTTGGGCAGATAGGTGGTACAGTGGATAGAGTACTGGACCTGGAGTCAGAATAATTCCTCTTTTTGAGTTCAAATCAGACCTCAGACACTTCTTAGCTGTGTGAACCTGGGCAAGTCAATTAGGTAAAACTAGTATTTCACCATTGTAGATAATATTAGCTCTCGCTTTTAGATAGATACTTCTGATACTATTAAAGAATGAATTTTCCATAACTATGGTTCTTAGAGCTCTTAAAAACATAAATGGGTTCTGTGCTTTTCTCAAAAGCTTTTGCTGTGTCTATTGATAAGTTATTTCATGCTATTCTTGTGGAAAATATGGAGAGATGTTGGGTAGATGATAGCAAAATGAGAATGATTCATACCTGGCTGAATGGCTAGATTAAAATTCTTAATGGTTTGATGTCTACTTGGAAGGATGTCTCCAATGGAGTTCTCTAGAGACTGCACATGATCCTATGCTATTTAATATTCTGATCAGTGCCTGGATGAAAGCATGGCATACTCGATGGCATACTTATTCAATCTATAGATTTCATTAGGGAAAAATAACTAATACATTGGCTACAGAGCCAGGATTCAAAAAGATTTGGACAGGCTATAACATTGGGTGGAATATAATATCTTCTACTTGGGTTCAATACTTTGACTTCACAAATATAAGACAGAAGAGTCATAGTTAGACAGCAGTTCATTTGAAAAAGATGTGGGGGTTTTAGTGGACTGTAAGCTTGATGTGAATCAACAGTGATGTGCCAAACTAGTTTTTGTGATCTTGGGCTACATTAATAGAAGTATAGCTTCTAGGAACAATGACATCATGGACAATTCGACTGTTCTCTGCCTTAGGCTGCATTTGAAGCATTGTTTTCAGTTCTAGGCACTAACGTCTGGGGCACGACATTCGTAAGCTATGATTTGTCTAGAGGAGAGCCACTGCTCTTTACTTTGTACCACACTGACTTTATGCCAAATAAGTATTTGTTTGAAGAAACTGGGAATGTCTGGCTTAGAGAAAAGAGATTGGGTAGAGATAGTGAGATGTGGAGAGATATACCATACCTGTTTCTAAGTACTTGAAGGACTGTCATATGGAAGAGGAACTGATCTCATTCCTTTTGAACCTAGAGAGCAGAACTAAGAGGAATAGATGGAAGTTGCAAAGAGGAAAATTTAGGCTCAATGTAAAAATAATAATAATAAATAAGAATAAGAATAAGAATAAGAATAAGAATAGTATTTACATGGCACTTTAAAGTTTGCAAAGTACTTTACATATATTTATCTCATTTAAGCCTTACACTAACCCTGGAGGGAGGTGTTATAATTTTATCCCCACTTTATAGATGAGCAAACTGAGGAAAAGAGATTAAATGACTTGCTTGGTTCACACAGTTAGTATGTGTCTGAGGCTGGATATGAACTCAGGTCATCCAGGCTCAAGGTCCATTGTTCTGGTCAAAGGATCTGTGAGTGATATTTGCATTTTCCTGTTAGGGAGTGAACAGTGACCTTGGAATATCAGATGTTCTCTGAGGTCTCTTTCAACTGAAAATCTACAATTCTATAGGCATCTAAAAACATAGAACTGGAGTATGGCAAACAGGTCTGGGCTGGAGTTATGATATTGAAGATTATAGGTAGCTAAAACTGAAAATGAATGAGTTTATAGGTAGAGAGCAAGCTTATTGAATCTCTATATGCCCAACACTGAGTCTAAGTGCTCCAGAAGATGCTGCCCTGGAAATATAATGTGATCCTGACTCACAAGAAAGAGAAAGTAATTGAGAATTTAGTAGTCAGAGGATACATCACAGAATAGGATGTGATGTTGCTGAGTCATTTCAGTCGTGTCTGACTCTATTTGGGGTTCTCTTGGCAAAGATACTGGAGTGATTTGCCATTTTCTTGTCCAGCTTATTTTACAGGTGAGGAACTGAGGCAAATAGCATTAAGTGACTTGCCCAGGATCACACAGCTAGTAAGTGTCTGAGGCTGGATTTGACCTTGGGTCCTCCTGACTCCAGAGCTGGCATTCTACCCACTGTGTCACCTAGCTGCCCTATAGGATGTGACTTAACTTAGTGCTTAAAGAATAAAGAAGGGTTTGAATAGACAGTGAAAAGGACAGAAGTTGAGTGGCCCCACAAACTTCTCTGTCCTTCTGAGGAAGGGGAAAAAATTCACAAGGAGCCCAGACATTAGGCTTTACTCTCAGGATAAAATCATAGCATCTTTGAGCTGAAAGGGAACTTAGAGATTATCTAAATATAATACCTTCTTTTTCCAAATAATAAAACTGACTGGTCCCAGAAAAGTGTAAGCCAAGATCATACAGTTAAGTCAGTTCCAGAGTCAGGTCTGGACACTGACCTTCTTACTCATTCCAGGACTCTTTCTAATGTCCTTTATTGTATTGAATGCTTCTTATGAGTAGGAAGTATTTCCTCTTTTTTTGTATTTGTATTCCACATACCCAGCGCCTGGCACATAGTAGGTACTTAATGTTTCTTGGTTGATTGGCACTTAATTGCTCTTGACAAACAGGAGGTAAAGATAAAAGGAGGAAATCATAGTCATTCTTTGCTTGTGAAGATACAATGTGATGGTGAAAACAGCTCTTCAATCCAGAGAACTATGTGAAATTCATTGACCTAGTATTATTTGGCTCTTGGAAGGAGCTAAGGGACCTTCGAACCTTAAATACACAGAAAAAAGAGAGATGGAATAGCCCCATAGCAATTAAGGGCCTGGATAGTAGAAACAATCCTAAATTAAAGACAGATTGCAAAGGGCTGGACCAGAGGAATAAAGGCTATTAGAATTTAAGAGGAAAAACCAATAGTTATGATGCACTTTCTAGAACTCCATTAGTACCCCTTTAGGAAGCTGCCAAAAGGCCAACAACAATAGAGCCAGTGCTTACAAGAAAATCTTAATTGTGTATGTAGTATTAAGTGTGAATCAAACAGCTGCACATGGTACAGCCCTTGGAAGACTCCTCCCTACTCCACACCAGGCTATTCATATTCCTCCTCTGCACTTTTCTCTGCCTTTACTCTTTCCTATTTTACCTACACTTCCTCTCCCTTCCTCCAGAATGTTAGCAGCTTAGTTTGGATTGTGCCCAGGCCACTTATTCTATATAGAGAAGTTGCCAATAACTGGAATTGGGGGTGGGGGTGGGGGTGGGGGTGGGGAAGAGTTAAATGCTATGGTCCTAGCTTGGAATAATTGCCTGAAAACCCACACTGTTGTCTGAAGTCTCAGATCTTTACTCTTTGTAAAGATATTTTGCATTCTCCCTCTCCCCTCAAAAATTCTAAAATTGTTCCTTTTTAATTGAAGAATTCTCCTCACCTCTATGCAGGCCTTAAAGTTAAAATGTTGTTAGGGCAAAACAATGCTCTGCATCCTCTTGTCTGAATTCAAAACACAAAACTGTTGGACTATGCCTCCTAGTCCTTAAAACCTTTAGGAAGGTGATTCTTTCACCTTCCATGACGTTCCCTAAAGTCCAGATTGTGACCTTGATAGAAGTCTTTGCTCTTTAGCAGAACTACATAAAGCACAGGTATTCTTCACCCAGCTTTGCCTAGTCTTGCTTATATTTCCAAAGGGGAAAAAAAAAATAATCAGATGATAGGGTAAATTTCTGTAGATGTATCTTATGTACAAACATTTCCTGGAATAAAAATCCAGTGGAATTTCCTCTAAAGGTCTTTGGAAACACAATAGATTATCATCTGTCTAGTACATTTATTTTAAAACACATTTTTATTAATGTGTTTTATTTTTATACCACCTTCATTTCTCAATATATTCTTCCCCTTCCCCCTCCCAAAGAACCATCTCTTATAATAAAAAAAGAAAAAAATGTTGAGGAAAACAAACAGATCAAAAAAAGTGACTTTATATACAGTATCCCAAACCCACAGCCGCCTATGGAGTCAAGGAAGTACTGCCTCATATCTTTCCTTTGGGACCAAAATTGATCATTATAATTTCCTAGCATTCAGTTTCAATTTTTTGTTGTTGCTTTTATTTCCATTGTTGTCATTCTGCATATTGTTTTCTTGGTACTGCTAACTTCAATTTGCATCAGTTCACATGCATCTTCCTATGTTTCTCTGTATACATCATACCCATTTTTTTTCTTACAGTACAGTGATATTCCATTGCAATTATGTGCCAAATCTTCTTTAACTATTCCCTAATCTTTGGCCACCTACTTTATTTGCAATCCTTTCTTAGTACAAGTAATATTTCTATGGATATTTTGGAGTATGTAGGACTTTTTATCATTAACTTCTTAGGATTATATGCCTATCTGTGGGATTTCTCTATCAAATGATATTGGACATGTTAATCACTTTCTTAGCATTATTCCAAATTGCTTTCCAGAATGATGAGATCATTTCATAGGCCCACCAACAATGTTCTAGTATGCCTGTTCTTCCACAACCCCTCCAAAATGGACTCTTTCCATTTTTCATTATCTTTGACAATTTGCTGAATGTAAAGTAAGATTTTTTATTTGTATTTCTCTTATTATTGTTTGAAATTGATTTGAGATTGTTTTTCCTATAGTTGCTAATAGTTTGCAATTCTTTTGAAAACAACTTATTCATGTCACCTTACCACTTGTCTATGGGAAAATGATTTTGTTCTTACACATTTTCATTAGTTTCTATATGTCTTGGTTAACAGATACTTAGCAGTAATATTTGAAACAAATATTTCTTTCCAATCTACTGCTTCTTATTCATATACTAGTTGAATTCATTTTGTTTTGTGGAAGTGTTTTAATTTCATGTAATTATAATTATCTGTTATCTTTTGTAAGATATTTATCTTTTATTAAGAACTTATTGCCAACAATGGCGATGAGAGTTGCCAGATCTAGTAATCTAATTTTTTAAAAGTATGATGTTAATAGGTAACATCCATTTAAATTGTATGTTATGGTTTAAAATGTTGGTCTAAAACTAATTTCTCCCAGACTATTTTCTATTTTCCCAACAATTCTTGTCAAATGGCTCTTATCTATGTTTTCAGCTTTGTCAGATTCAGGTTATGGAGAGCATTTGTCTCTTATTCTAATGTTCTATTTTTCTATTTTTTAGTCCGTATCAAATAGTTTTCATGATTATTATTTATAATATAATTTGAAGTCTTGAAGTATTATTCTCCTTTCATTTCTATATTTTTCATTGTTTCCATTGATATTCTAGACTTTTTGTTCTTCCAAATGAATTTTATTTCATCTAGCTCTGTAAAGTGTACTCTATAATTGGCATAACACAAAATATATGTATTGATTTAATCAGAATTGTCATCTTTACATATAGCCACTGCCTAGCCATAAGCCTTAACTATCTCTCCAGTTATTTAAGTAATTATTTACTTAAATTAAATTTTTAGTTGTATTTGTATAGTTCTCTGAATGTGACTTGAAATATTGACCTTATATATTTTATGAATTTTGCACACGATTTATGTTATTTTGTCTTGGACCAGTTCTGTGATTTCATTAGCATAGGAAACTCCTACTGTGGAAACTCCATCTATGGTTGCAAGTTGGCTGCAGCTTTACAACTTAAACTAGTTGTTTAACTAGTTTAACACTAGTTTTCAAAATATATTAATTCCTAATACACTAAGTATGAATAAATATAGATAGGAGTCACATATATGTATCTTATACTTGCACGCATACACACAGCACACACACACACACACACATACACAAAATCATACATTCAGCTTTCGAAGTCATTACTTGCTTGAGGGAAATTACATTCTAGTCAAATTTTCCAAATCTATGTCAGTTTTTTGGTGCCCTTAAAATAAAATATATCATTAGGAAGAATGTCTTTTCTTTCCAAAAGGTTCATGTCTTTGTAGACATATCCTTCCCTGAAGAATAGCTGGAAAATTCTTCTTTTTTGGCAAAATTCAAAACCTCATAATGTGTAAAAATTCATTTTGTTTCTAACCTTTCCTAACTCCTTGGATCTGTATAATATCTCCTTTCCTTTTAAGTTTTATTTTTTTCAAATGAAGATCTGACTTCCCATCCTCCCATCTTCCCATTTGCCCTGACACACAGTGAGAAAGTAAGAAAATAAAATACCTTGTTACAAATACAAACAAGCAAGACATATCTTTCATTGGCCATGTCAAAAAAAAATATCTCAGTATGTTCTCTGAGTCCATCACCTCTCTATCAGGAGGTAGATACTAGTCTGTTTGATCACGATTCCTTTGGAATCATGGTTGGTCACTGTATTGATCAGATTTTCTGAGCTTTTCATATTTTACTATTAGCTTTACAATCTTTTACTATTATTGCCATCATTGTATAATTTGTTCTGGTTCTTCTCACTTAACTATGCATCAGTTCAGTCTTTTTAGGTTTCTCTAAAACCATCCCCATCATCATTTCTTATGGCACAATAGTATTCCAATCACCTTTATATAACAAAACTTGTTCAGCCATTCCCTAATTGATGGGCACCCCCTCTAATTCTAATTTTTTGCTACACATAATTTTCCCCAATTTCCTGCTTCTCTTATAATTTTAGCTACATTAGTTTTTTATGTGTAAAATGGATTAATCTTATATAATCAAAATTGTCCACTTTGTCTCCTGTGAGCCTTTCATTCTTTTTTTTGGGCAAGAATTCTTCTCTTATCTATAGATCTGAAAGGTCTTTTCTTCTGTACTCCTCTAATTTGTTCATGAAGTCACTCTTTATATCTAAATCATGTACCCATTTGAAGCTTTTCTTGTTTTATGGTGTGACATGTTGGTCTATACCTAGTTTCTTCCAGACTGCTTTTTAATTTTCTCAGTAATTTTTGTTGAATAGTGAGTTCTTGTAGCTGAGATCTTTGGGTCTTCAAACACAATACTACTGTGCTTGTTTGTTTCTCTATATTGTGTACCTAATCTGTTCCACTGAACAACCTCTCCATTTTTTACCTAGAACCAGCTTGTGTTATTGATTATAGCTTGTAGGATGGTTTGAAATCTTGTGCTGCTAGTCATCCTTCCTTCCCATTTCTCATAATGAGGGAATTCCCTTGATATTCTTGACCTTTTCTTCCTCCAGATGAATTTTGTTGTAGTTATTATTATTATTATTATTTGTAGCTCTGTAAAGCAATCTTTTGGTAGCTTGATGATATGGCACTGAATAAGTAAATCAATTTACATAGTATTGCTATTTTTATTATATTGGCTCAGTCTACTCATGAGCAATGAATATTTCTCCAATTATTTAGATCTTCACTTATGTAAAGAATATTTTGTAATTGTATTCACAAAATTCCTATGTGTATTTTGGTTAGTAGAGTCCCAAGTATTTTATACTGTCTGTGGTTATTTTAAGTGGATTTTATCTTTCTAGAGTTTTCTGTTGGATCTTGTTGGTAACATGCATAAATTCTGATGATTTCTGTGGTTTGTTTTATATTCTACAATTTTGCTGAAGTTATTCATTGTTTTCACTGTTTTTATTTGATTTTGTAGGATTTTCTAAGTAAGTCACCATATCTTCTACAAGAAGTGTTAGTTTTGTTTCCTCCTTGCCTATAAGTATTCTCTCAATTTCATTTTGATTTACTGCTATAGGACACTATAGATCTATTGTCAATATGTCAATCACTCAGAGATTAAGAGGTGAATGGTTATGAGATTAAGCTTGATGGTTTGGAGTCCATCTCCTCTCAAGTTAGTCCTATTTAAGTGGAATATCTGGGATAAAATTTCTTTAGTCCACTTTCTCATATATTGGGGTTACAGCATTAGAAGAAACAGAAATACTAGCCCCCTTTGCACAGCATTTTTGCTTCTGTAATCATTACTTCAGTTTTATTAAACATTCTCAGTTGATAGACATACTGGATTTTTTTTTTTTTTGCCATAATCTGATTTGTAACTTTAATCAGGCTAAGTGATTCATGGGAGGTGTAGCCTCTTAAAAATCAAAGGAGGAAATCGTAAAATTGAAAATTGATTTTAATTCTATTTTTAAGACATTGTCAAGCTGGAAGAGGCTCAGTACTCTCCCACATGGTGTGAGTTACCTTTGTAACTTCACCTTTTACCTAAATTATTGAGAAACTTGCCTAAAGGTCAAGCTTTTGTCTTGTAATTACCTTCACCCTTTACTCAGGTAGCCTCCAGTTAAGTCTTGGTTGCATTATTTTAATTTGTATCTCCACCCTGTTATTGTCCACCTTTGAAACCTCACCCACTACCTATTTAACTTAAATGTATGTTCCTTTGTAACCTCACCCACCACCCACTTAACTCAAATTCAAGTTGATTCAATCAAAACTGCTGTAGACTACACCCATGGCTGCAGACTAATCCTATCACCTGAGGATTACTCCCATCTCCCAATGAGGAAGTAATAGGGAAGATCTGAGTTGACTCTTAACTCACCTTCTCATTAAAATATCTACCAATTGGAATTGTCTTACCTTTGCAAGGGGAAGTCCAAATGATGTACTGTCAGACCAATCAAAAAGAAGACACACCTAGGTTTAAATGACCCTGTCATCCTCTCCCCCCTAACCTCCTCCCCCACTCAGGGTCTTTGGTCACCAAGAAATTCCATTGACCCAATTTATTGGGCACTGCTAGCCTAACTAATAAATTGATCATGTTTGGACCATTATCTCTCAGTTTACCTTAAAGTTCACATGTAACAAGCTGTATGCACTCTAAATAAATCATTTTTTCTGGATTAAAAAAAAAGTAGGGGTATGGTTATGACAACATCAAGGCTGGTTCTTTCTCAAGGTCTCCCCCTTAACTATTCCTCAGGGATAGATATCCACTGGTAGCAGTTCACAGATCTCACTCCCACTGAGTTGCTGGCATGATGGATCATTGGCCCAATGACATTTTTGACAATCATACCTTAAATCAAACTCAGAATGATATCAATTACAGTCCCCCAAGACTTTACCTCAAATAACAAAATTTCATTTTAATCACAGCTTAGGGCTAGGTTACTATTATTCTCTACAAGTTGCAGTAACTATTGAAAATAAGCACATACAAGTCTTACTAGTTTAAAATCTATCCTAGAGTAGAAATTTATCATTTAAAGAGTAAGAGTAGCCATATTCTGGAGTTTCACAAGACATGGGGGAAGCCCCTGCAGTAACAGAGTCATGCTGGGCAGAGTGGTAAGCCACTGGATGAGTGGAGGTACTAAAGAGCTGGGTCAAAATGCTTGAAGCCACCCTTCCTCCTTTGTTAATAAAGGGAATGATGTACTATAGTCAAGAAGGCAAAATATTGGTGCTACAAGGCTCTTTTCATTTCAGCAAGGGCAGTGAGTTCTTATGGCTGTAGAGATCCAGAATCTGATCTTTGGTCAAGGAAAGTATAAGTTTAGTGATCTCATTAAAGTAAATACATGATAATTGACTCTAAACCTCCAGAAGATTGTTGGATACTGTAAGCTTAGAGACTTTGCTACTAATTAAGATGTGACTTTAATACAGCTTAATAAATTTATGTGAAACTTAATTTTTAATGTAACCAAACTTGCAATTTTAGCAATGGTTATAGTGGGAATTCTTATAAATAATGCTTGTTCTTGGTTTTAGAATGATATTATTTTTCTTTAAGAAAAGTCCCATTTACTCATGTACTTTCTAGTGTTTTTCATAGGAGTGGGTGTTTGATCTTGTCAGAAACTTTTTCAGCATCTATTTATATAATAATATGATTTTTGTGTTATTAACATTGAAAATTATATTTATAGTTCCTTCAATATTGAACCAGGCCTGAATTCCTGGTATAAATTCAACCTTGTCATAGTGTATGATCTTTATGATATGTTACTCTTGTGTCCTTGCTAATATTTTATTTAAAAATTTTGCATTGATAATTCTTTAGGGACATTGGTCTATACTTTTCTTTTTTTGTTTTGACTCTCCCTGGTTGAGGTATCAAGATGATATGTGTCATAGAAGAAAATTAGCAGAAACTACCCTTTTCTATTTTTTTATAGTTTACATAATATTGTAATTATTCTTTAAATTTGTGATAGAATTTGTTTATAAATCTATCTTGTCCTGAACTTTTTTCTTCTTTGGGATTTAATTTATGGCTTGTTCAATTTCTTTTTCTGAGATTGAGTTATGTAATTCCTCTATTTCTTGTTCTGGTAATCTGGGTATTTTATATTTTTGTAAATATCCATTTCACATAGATTGTCAGCTACATTGTCATATAAAAATGAAATAGTTCCTAATAACTTCATTTATTTCTCCTTCATTGGTTGTAATTTCACCTTTTTAATTTTTTGATTCTGATAAATTGATTTTTTCCTTTTTTATTTAAAAATCAATTAAGCTAATGATTTATTTATTGTCCATCTAAAAAAGAAGCTTATAGTTTTATTTATTAATGACATTTTTTACTTCCAATTTTGTTAATATCTTTTTATTTTCAGGATTTCTATTCTGATGTTTAATTAGGTTTTTAGAAAGTGAATGGTTTTCTAGTTGTACGTCCAATTCATTGATATGTGTTCTGTCTCTGTCTCTCTCTTTTATTGATGAAAATACTTAAAGATCTGAATTTTTCTCTAAGTAGTACTTTAGTTGCATACTCAAAATTTTGGGCATGTTGTCTCATTGTTGTCATTCTCTTTAATGAAATTATTGATTGTTTCTATGATTTGTTTTTGGTCTACCCTTTCTTTTTTAGTTAAAATATTTAATCTCCAATGGCACAGTGGATAGAGTGCCAGGTCTGGAGTCATGAAGACTCACCTTTCTGAGTTCAAATCTGGCCTCAGACACTTACTAGCTGTGTGACCCCAGGAAAGTCACTTAACCCTATTCTTTCTCAGTTTCCTCATACATAAAATGCACTGGAGAAGGAAATGGCAAACTTTCAGCATCTTTGCCAAGAAAATCTCAGTGGGGTCACAAAGATTCAGACATAACTGAAACAATTGAACATTTAATCTTTAATTAATTTATCATTCCATCAGCAATGTCCTGTTAAATATAATTGTATTGAATTGTGGGTCATAAAAGATGCATTACTATTTCTCCTTTTCTACATTTGTTTGTGAGGTTCTTATGCACTAATATAGGATCAATTTCTTTTGAAAGTATCATGCACAGCTTAGTATTATTTATGTTCCTTTCTATTACCATTAAATCTCAAGGAGCCCATTGTTTCTGGAATTCTATTCAGGTCCTTGACTTTTTTTTTTTTTTAGATTTATCTAGGTTTGAGAGGTAGTAAATTGAAGTCTCCCACTATTATGCTAACTAATTTAACTTTTCCTTTAAGTATCTAAATGATATTCTATTTGATACATATATGATTTGTATCAATATTAATTCATTATCTATGGTATCTTTCAGCAAAATGTAGTTTCCTTGTTTATCTCTCCTAATTAATTTTATTTTTGCTATTGCCTTGTCAAAGATCACAATATCCCTGCATTATTCATTTCTACTGAAGCACAATAGGTTTTTCTTCAGTCTCTCATTTTAATTATGTGTGCTTCTTTGTTTCAAGTGTGTTTCTTATAAACAACATTTTATTAGATTCTGTTTCTTAATCCATTCTGGTATCCTCTTCCATTTTATGGGTGAGTTTATCCCCTTTACATTCAGTTATGATTGTTAATTGTATATCTCCCTCCATTCTATCCTTTTATTTTTTTTCTCTTTTATTTTTCTGATGCCTCTTTATAAGGAAGTGGTTGGTATGAGAGAAGTAATGAAACTTTAGTGCTAGTTCTTTAGATTTAGTGTAATTTACTTCTGTTCCCCTCCTTTTCTTCTCTTTCCTTCACTCAGAGTCAATAACATGTTCTTTTCCTTTCTTTTAATCCTTTCTTTGAAATATGTCCTCCTTAGTTAGCATTTGTTCTGTTTGACTAATTTTGCTTTTAATTCATCCTCTTTCTCATTGCCCACTTTCTATTCTCTACTTTCCTACTTCCCTGTTATGTGAAATGTATTTTTGTACCAAACTATTTGTGCTTGTGTGTATTTTTTCCCTTTTTTGACCAGTTTGGATGATAGTGATGATCAAGTGTCAACCACTCCTCCCATCTCTTCCTCCTTATTTGTATGGCCTTCTACTTTCACACCTCATTTATTAAAGATAATTTTCCCATTCTTCCTCTTCCTTTTTCCCATTCAGTGTATTCTTCTTTCTCTCCCTTTCTCTTTTAGGATAATAAAAAAAATGACAGAACCACTGTCAGATCTTCTCTCATTCATCTCTGTCTATGACCCTGATGATCATACAGTATATTGGGGACACATGTATCATTTCCCCATATTTAATTGTAAGCAGTTTATCTTTGCTTCTTCCTTTACTATTAGTTATTAATATTTACATTTTTGTGTCACTCTTAATTTTTGTTTCAACTTCAAAATTTTACAAGCTTTTGTCTTTTCATTAGAAATTCTTGGAAGTCTTCTGTTTTATTAAAGATCCATTTTTCCTCCTATAGGATTACACTTAATTTTGCTGGGAAATTATTTTTGGTTATAGGTCTATATCTTTTGTCTTCTTGAGTACAGAATTCTAAGTTCTTTATAGAAGTGACTGCTAATTTTGTGTGATCCTGACTGTGGTTCTTAAGTATTTGAGATCTTTCTTTCTTGCAGATTGTAGTATCCTTTTCTTTGACCCATGAGTTCTAGATTTTGGCTATCATATTCCTTGAAGTTTTTCACTTTGAGGTTGTCTTACAAGGTATCCAATGGATTCTTTCTATTTCTGCTTTGCCCTTTCATTATTAAAGACCTGGAAAGTTTTCTTTCATGATTCCTTGAAATAAGATATGTACTGTTTTTTCTTGGTCATGGCTTTCAGGTATTCTAGTGATTCTTAAATTATCTCTTCTGATCTATTTTCCACCCCAGTTGCTTTTTCTATGAGATACCTTACATTTCCTTCTATTTTTCCAGGTTTTTAAAACTTATTATTTCTTGCTGTCTCATGGAATTATTAGTTTCTATTTCATTAATTCTAATTTTTAGGGAGTTTGTTAACTTAGGTAAGATTTTATACTTCTTGTTCCAAGCTTTTAATTCTCTTTCCAAATCTTTCTTCCATAGTTCTCACTTGTTTCCCCAGGTTTTCTACTAGCACTCTAATTGGATTTTAAAGTGATTTTTAGCTCTTAAATAAAAGGATCTTGCTTCATTTCTTCCAGGAATTCTGATTTTACTTGTGGTCAACTTGTGTTTCTCTTTGAGGTTCTACTTGTATGAGTTTTGGGGTCATTATCTTGTTTTACATTTGTGTCATTAGCATCCCTGTCAACATAATACCTCTTTTTGGTTAGATTTTTGTTTGTTTGCTTACTATTCCAGCTTCTTAACTTTGGACATGTTAATGTTAGGCTTTATGCACTTTTGGGGAGAATGTCTGGGCTGGATTTCATTTTCTCAGGTCCTCTGCTGCTTTCTTGAAGTATTGAGTATTGTGTTATTTCAGGATCTCAGCAACAGCTCATGCTGGGGACCTATAAACTTTCAGTGCTCCATAAATGATCTGATCCAGGGAAAAGTTTGATACCTACCTTCCTGGTCTGGATTCTTTGAATTATTGACCTGAATTTGGATGTGTATAACACTACTCTTGGCTTGTCGCTAGTTGGAAGTTCCAGCAGATTGCTACACTCAGAAGTTATCAGTCAACTAGAAAAAAAACATACAAACTTGCATTAATGCCCTGTCTATTCCACTGCATACTTCAGCCTGGGCTACACGATGGAACTGAGACCTCACTATGCTACTAGGGTCAGAGCCAAAGAGCTATTGTTTGCTCCTGAACTTGTTCCTTGTACATGTAGGGCCCATGGCCACTCTTCTTTAACACCACCTCTTGAGACAAATCACCTTTTCAGCTCTTGCTGGACTCAGTTCTAGTGAACAGTTGAACTGCCAGTTGGCACCCATTCCCACATCTGCCACAAAGTCATGCCCTTCATCTCCTTTGTATAAGTTAGGTACTTCTTTCTCTGGAGCACATCCCCAGTATTCTTTCAGTTCCTGTGATTGAAATGCTCCATGCAGTATATTTCTGCCCTTAACCTATCTATAGTGTTCCCAGATGTCTCTATCTATCCCCTATTCTGACCTAGGCTGAAATATGACTTATTATAGTTATTTTTTTTCTTGGATTTCCCAATACAAACTTAGTTGAGTATATTTTCTACATCTTTATTGAGGAGTTTATTGGGAAGAGCTGTATTTCTTCCTGCTACTCTTCCATCTTGGCTTAGCCTCTTCCTTAATTAGTTACTTGCCCTTACCTTATATCATCAGCATAAACTCATTCTGAGCTTAAGTAGTCCTGGCACCATTTTTATAGTATTATGTCACATTTTTTTATTCATTTCCTATGACCTATCCTTGCTTCCATCTTCTGTATATATATTTTTAATTCAAAGTTGTTGTTGTTGTTGTTTTGGTAAGTTTCCTATGCATCCACTTCAGTTACTTTAGATATCATCTCTTTTTCTTTATCAGAATTTTTTCTTAGAAATCCTTTGGAATTTTCCTTATAAAGAACTGTTCTCTTACTGACTTTTTGGTTTAAAAACTATTCATAAGTTGACAATTCCCTATATATGGATTGAACTATTTATTCAATCTTCACTAAATTAATTTATAAACTGAAATAGGAGTTTTAGTTGGTGTCAGGCTCAATATGAACTAACAAAGTGACATGGTTACTTATAAAAGCTAATGTGATCTGAGAAGCAAATATTATTTCAGAATAAAGACAGTGATAGTTTTATTGTACTCTTTCCTGATCACATCACATACTGAGTATCATGTCCAGTTCTGGTTACTGTATTTTAAAGTCACTTAAAAATTAGAATATTTCCAGAGGAGAGAGAATGGGGTATGGAGGGATCTGGAAACCATATTATTTGGTGAACAATTTAAGTTGTTATTAACGTTTGTTAGTTTGAAGAAGATTTGGGAGAAGGGGAAAATGATAGATTTCTTTATATACATGAAATACTGTCATGTGAAAGAGGAAATGTGTTCAGCAGTTAGATGACAGAATCAAGACTGTGTAGAAGTTTTAGGTTTAGGCAGATTTCCTTTCAGTATCAAGAAGTCTCTAACAATTAACACTTTCCAATAATAGGCTGCTTAGAATGTAGAATGTGGCATATTGCGTAGTAGGATGTATTTGGTATCTGGAAGACACGAGTTCAAATGCTGCTGGAAAATAATAATTGTGGGGACAGCTAGGTGAATAGAGCACCAGCCCTGAAGTCACGAGGACCTGAGTTCAAATCCGGCCTCAGACCAAACACTTGACACGTACTAGCTGTGTGACCTTGTGCAAGTCACTTAACCCCGATTACTTCACTTAATAAAAAAAAAAGAAAATAATAATTGTGTGACCATAAATAAGTCATTTAACATCTATAAGCTACTGTTTCCTCATCTGTAAAAATGAGGATAATAAAAGCATTTACCTTATAGGGTTGTTATAAGGATCAAATGAGCTATCATATGTAAAGTTATTAGCAAAATTTAAACTGTATAAATGTTTTATCAATGATGATGATGATGATGATGGGATAGTAAAACACTCAATATTAGAGCTGTTGAAGTTGGATGATTACTCATCATGAATGTTGTAAAGGGGGTTTCTTCATTGAGGAGTTTATTACAATAAATAACTTAGGTCCCTCTTGTTCTACTGTAAAATTTTATCATTCTAAATTGTTTATGGATACCTTGAATGAAGCTAATGTTTTCCCAAGGAGCAGAAAGTGCCTTAGAAATGCTAAACTTAATCTTACAAGGAAGACAGAAATGATGGGTTACTTTGGTCAAATTCTCAATTTTTGTGAGGGTAACCTTCCTAAAAAATGGTGCAAAATTAAAAAAAAACCATGAATGTTGAACATTGAACCTATGGGAAATAGGAGGTTAGGTTCCCATGATACCACACTTTAACCTTTGTTAGAGATCGCTGAAATACAATTTTTGCATATAATTATAAGAAAACATTAATTATTCATCAATTATACCATTAAGCATTTTCCCTAAGACTTTCATGTACATGAAATAACCCATAAAATGTAATACATGAAATAAAATTGGTAACATGCAAAACATTTTTCTTGCTAGTAATTCCCCAGAATTCTGTGATCTTTTGTACTAACATCTCAATAATAAAAAACCCCATTGATTTCAGACAATATTCACTTTTTATAACACATGAAATCTGTAGCACCATAAATATTGTACAGCAAATACAATTCTTAAAACTAAAACATCTTTTAATGTGAATCTTCTACTGTCTCAGATGATGGTATGAGGACATTATACTGTATACTCTTCTGCTGTAAATCTTTCTACTGTGGCGGCCACCTTCTGAAAACCAAGGTGGAGGTTTGTTGGAACTTTAGTTGCTTCTGTCAGTGTGAGACTGATGAGGTCTTGGCTTCACCTCTAAAATTCTATCCTTCACAGCTGGTGGAGATCATGAAGAACATACCAGCTTGAAATAATTTTCTCCTTTTTGTGGATTCTCATTAACACCAAACTCACTGCTGACAGCAGCTGCAGACATTCAGACATGAAATTTATCTAACATCTTTATTTTCTCACTAAGCCACACCACTGATTTTGTACAGTTGAACTTAGACCCCAAAGGATGTCCACTATGCTTTAGGGTCATAATTGAACCCAAAACTTGAGTTTTAATAGCAAACAATGAAAAGATGCAATGAATGCATGGGAAGTTCTTTACTTTACAAGGGCTGGGTGAACCAGACCAGTGAAGGGCCTAACAGGACATCAGCCACTCCACAAACTTGAGGATATTATGCTTCTCATGCAAAAGTGAAAATGAGATTACTAATAAAATCATACTTACGCTTGAAGCCTCAAAAGTTAAATGTGGAATTGTTGAGGATTGACTGTACTTTTTTGTGTGCCACCAAGTTAAGAAGAAAGAACCTTGTTTTCCCCTTTTACCTACCACCTGTCTGGAGAACATGTTGTTAAAGGGGCATTAATAACATTTAGTATGACCCCACCTAAAGATGAGTAATATGACTATAGAGAGTTCAAGGAAGTTGCCTAACATCATTCAACTAAAAGTGGCAGTGTCAGGATTAAGAACCACAAAAGATCTGACTTCATGTCCAGTGTTTTTTTATGCTAGGTAGTATGACTACCTAGCTCACAGGCATAGGGTCTGAAGAGTAAGACATCCCTTCACAAGATACCATCCTCAGGATTTATATTCTTAGCAGTGTTACTGAAGTTCCACTCTGGATATGGGTTACATGGAGTAAGTGTTTGTGGGAACCTTTCTCACAGACCTTTAGTTAAGAAGACATTCCAGCTAAGGTGCATCCCAATATGTCATCACTCTTAATAGTGTCTGTCTCCTTCCAACCTTTCTAAGATGTTAATATTCCATTGTGAAAAACCCTGATGTCATCACAGCAAGTTTTGGCATCCCATTACAACTGCAGGGCAGAAACACAGTATCCTATGCACTGGAAACCACAGAATGGGTCTGGATTAGCAGATGGTAATCACTAGAGATGCAACTTGGATTAGTCACAAGGCTGGTCCAAAGGACTTAGAACACATAACACATATGGCAGGACATATATGGGAACACAGGTTTATTTTGATACAGATTCAGCCCTGCTTGATTTAAAGCCCTTCAAGGACATCCTTTGCTTTGCTTTCACTGATAGCTTGACAATAAGGTTCCAAAATATCATCTGACTTGTTTTTTTTCCCCAATGAGTAGGAGCCCAAAGAAATACACAATGACCTTGTATGTCAGTACAGTTGTTATATAGGGGTTTATAGAACTGTGAATAGGAGAGGGTACAGGGATGGCTCTGTGCTAATTTTTGGATTCTTGATGATGGAGAGGAGAATTGAATCAAGTGAAGGGTGACTATACTGGCATTTTTGTTGGAATGTTTAAAGAAACTAGATAAAGAGAAGAAGGGGGCAGATGCATCCTGGATTAAACATATGAATCAAAATCTAGTGATAGGAATGTGTGTGATGAAATCTTGGTCCTAGAAAACATAGTAAACATATTTCCTTTTCTTAGTAAATTTGGGGAATAGTGTTGTATATTCTGTCAAACACAGTTACTTTATGAGTCAGTTTTGTTTACCTGTTTTCCTTTGTTACAAGGAAAATTTTTATGGTGAGAGTGGTGGTGGGGAGAGTAGTTATATATCATGATATGCATATGATATAAAAAAGATATCAAGAAAACAAGAGTCTGAGGGTGTAAAGTGAGAATGAGAGGAATGAAAAGCAAATGGTAACTGGTGAAGGCTGGGAGAGAGTGGGACTCATGGATATCTTTAATAGTCTAGGTGCCTAACTTGGACTTCTCCAGAACACACTCACACACACACACACACACACACACACACACAGCTTGTAGCAGAGTTGGATAAATCATAGAATAAGGTCAGATTCAACCAAAAGCTGCTACTAAATTGTACAGTTGAGTTTATGCTTGTTCATTCCTCTTTCACCTAGAAAGGCTACCCAACTCTATTTCCTAAGAAAAAGGGAATAGAAAGGAAAGCCTTACTTATATACTTTGGTACACTGTCTAATTTTCATTACATTCTTAATATTTCCTTTAAGTCTATGGTCTCAAAGCTCAGATGTGGCTAGCCACCCTACTGCTGGCAGAAATTTCATTCACTTATCCATTGAGACACATCATTGTACTTTCTCTGTCTCGGTTTCTTTAGATGAGTTTTTCTTGTGATGTCATCTAGTCCTTGATTTTCCCAGGCACTGACCCATTTTTGATTATCTATTTGCAGTGAGGGATTTAGCATGTCCAGATAATCCAACAATTTACTCATCTCCCCTGAGATGACATATATGACCTCCTAGTCACTTTGGTTCCTTAAGATTCAGTCTGTAATTAAAATAGAGAGCAATACAGAAATTCTGCTTGTACCTTTTAGATGTATAAGGAAACTAAGGCACAGATGGATTGTTCTTTTTTTACAGTGGCAATTAGAGGAAACAGCCTTGAGATTTCAGTTCTTTAGGCCTGGCCAATGAGAGTCATTCCTTACCAACTGGGGCCAATAGAAGGTGGGGGAAGGACGGAGCAATTACCCTGAGTGACTGCCATGTGTCTGGAATAGGAAGTTGAGATCCTCTGGTTCCTAAAAGAGCCACAGTCTAAGGCTGTGCAACCTATTGTCTAAGAGAACCAACAGAACTCCCTGACAAATGCCTTAGACCAGTAATTAAATAGAGCAGGAGCTAAGGGATTAAGGATCACACACAGCTAGGGATGCAAACTTTCAGGAATCCATAGAGCTGGCCAAGTGTTATTAACACCAACTTGTCCAAGAGTTTTAGCTAACTCCTGCAGCAAGAGATCCTAACTGTGGATTTACCATTCTTATATTACTGAAACTTATCTGGGCCTTTTCCTCTGATTAATTCACTTCATTTAGTTATATCTGTTAGTGTCCTGGAATCCAAGGTTTTGATTTCACATTTTCTATTATTGGGGAACAAAGAAAGGTAAAAACACCTTCCTACCCACTGCCTTAGTTTCTCCATTCATGATATGGGCTAGCTAATGGGAGCCCTCTTGAATGATTTAACCTCAATTGAGGTTAAAGCTGCAGAGGAAAACCCCTTTATCCAAGTTGAACCACTTTAAAGCAGGCTGTGCTCTTTGCTGTCTATCTCTTCATGTGAACTCTAACTTAAACATGTCACAGCTAAAGACACACTACCTAAGGCTGATATTAGCCAGGAAAGCCTGGCTAATATCAACATCTAGCAAAAAAAAAAAAACCCAGTTTATTGTTGCTTTATTGCCATGGATATAATTGTTTTCAAATAAGACATGAGCAATTATTTGCCAGAAGGGAAGGAGGAATTTAGTAGGTAAAATAAGCTTCACTTCCTGAGATGAACCCCAGAGGAAAAATTGCCAGAATATTTCTGTGGCCAAGTTTCAGAGCAGGAGACTTTTTATCTCTTTCTCCCATCCTTAACCTGAGCCTTCTTGTCACTATTGTTCCTGATATAGTAGAAATCAGCCTGCTTGTTATCATGCTAGTTAGGGCCATGGGAGCAGGTCCCAGAGAGAAGGTGAGAAACCGGAACTGAGATGATGACCAAAAAAAAGCCTGGAATAGAATGGGACTAGAACCTTGGAGTTCCTTTAAACAAAAGGTTAAAGTGAAGCTAGAAGGGTAGAAGGCAGAAGTTAGGGAGTGAAAATGTATTGGAGGAAATGCTTTATAAATTAGGCAAGAAGTCAGAATAATAGATGTGAGATCACACCAACAAGAATACATTGAATCCCAGATATTTTAAAATATGTAACTCAGGTTTACGGTTTACAATGTTATCCTCAGTACACATGATAGTTTTTTTTTTCCCCATCAAAGAGTTCTATTAAGAGAGGCAGTAAAGTGGAAAGCATTACACAAGGAATCAAAGAACTTGACAATTGAAAGAACTCCAAATATAATGTAAGAATGTAACAGGAAGTAGACCTGTGATTTCATTGATATTAATATAGGAAACTCTCAAGTAAAGAAACTCCCTTTAACAATGCAGCTTGGCACTTCTCTAAAACTTAGTTTTAGAGAGCTATCTAGAGTATTTAGAAGTTAGACTATTTTCCCAAGGTCACATGGCCAGTATGGGTCAAAGGCAGGATGTAAACACAGGTTCTCCTGGCTTTGAAGCCATTTCTCTAGTTTCATAAGAATCAGAAATGGGTTCAAGTCCCAGCTCCAAAACATAATAGCTGTGTGATATGGGACAAATAAACTCAACTCTCTGAGCCTCAGTTATCTCTTCTTTTTAAAAAAAATGATAGTAATATTAGACGAGCAGCATAATATAGTGGTTAGAATATTGGACTTGGAGTGAGGAAGATGTGGGTTTGAATCCTTTCATCTCTAACTTGTTATTTGATCATGGACAAATAGAACCTAATCTTTGAGCCTTAGATTCCTCATCTGTAATATTAAAATAATTGTACATGAACTACTTACCTTGTACTTGTGAGTGTTATTTTGAGGCTTAAATGAGTTTATAATTGTAAAGCATTTCATGTAATTTATAGGATTAAGAAGTGGAAGGGGAAACAGAGGCAAGATGGCAGAGTAGAGGCATCAACCTAGCCAAATTCTCCCAACATTACTCTCCAAACAACTTCAAAATAAAGCCTTAAATTGAATTCTGGAGCAGCAGAGCCAAGAAAAGGTCAGGGTGAGAGATTTTCCCAGCCCAAAACAACATAGGAGGTCAAAAGGAGAGGTCTGTGACACTGGGGTCAGGACCAGCCCAGAGTGCACATGGCAGCAACATTATTGGCAGGCCTTGAAGGTCATTGCAATAATGGCAATAATTTGGTAGCTTTCAGCCCATAGAAAGTAAGGGGGTTGGAAAACTGATCAGAAGATTACAGGGGGCCCTTGGTTGGCACTGGGTACAAAACCTGGTACTTTTGGCAGCTGTACTGCCCATACACAGTTGTGGGTTGCAGTTCCAAGGCAGAGAGGAGCACTAGTACTTGATGCTACTTGAGAGCAAGGGCCCTGGTTGTAGTTTGAGGCCAAAAGGAGTTCTAGCACTTATAACTACAGGGAATATGGGGCCTTTCCTGAGTAAAAATGATAATGCAAACCAAGAGGCCAATGACCACACCTCTCCCTGGATCACACCTAAAAACAGTAGCACAAAAAAGCTTGAAGCTTGAGATAGTGTCTCCTCACCCTCATTCAGGTGAGCAGAGAGCAACTTTAGCAAAAAAGTTCAAAACCAAGAAATAGGTTGGAAAAAATTAGCAAATAACAAAAAAGAACTTGACCATAAAAAGCTACTATGGTGACAGGGAAGACCAAAACAAAATCAGAAGAAGACAACAGTGTGAAAACAGCTGTAACCAAAACCTCAAAGAAAAAATGATAATTGTACACAAGCTCAATGAGAATTGCTGGAAGAGTTAAAGATAGAAGTGCTAAAGGAAAAAAATGGAAAAAAAGAAATGAGAACAACGCAAGAAAGTTATGAAAAGAGAATTAACAGCTTTGTAAAATAAGCACAATTATTGAATAAAATTACACCTTTAAAAATGGAATTGGCCAAATGGTAAAAGAAGCACAAAAATTCACTGAAGAAAGGAACTCCTTAAAAAGCCAAATAGGCCAAATGGAAAAGGAGGTACAAAAATTCACTGAAGAAAAAGACTTAAAAAAGCAGAATTGGGCAAATAGGAAAAGAGGTACAAAATCTAAATGAAGAAAATACTTCCTTAAAAATTAAAATAGGACAAGTAGAAGCTAATGACCCCATGAAACAACAAGAGACAATAAATTAAAAGTCAAAAGAATGAAAAAATAAAATAAAATATGAAATAACTCATTGGAAAAACAACTGAGATAGAAAGTAGATCAAGAAGAGATAATTACTGGATTACCTGAAAACCATGATTAAAAAAAAAAACCTAGACATTATATTTCAAGAAATTATAAAAGAAAACTTCTCTGGTATTGTAGATCCAGAAAGTAAAATAAAAATTGAAAGAATCTGCCAACTACCTCCTGAAAGAAATCTCAAAATGAAAACTCCCAAGAATATTATAGCCAAATTTCAGAACTCCCGGGTCAAAGAGGAAATATTTAAAGCAGCTAAAAACATACCATTCAATATCATGGAGAAGAGCCACAGGCAGTATTAAACAAGATTTAGCAGCTTCGACATTAAGGAGTAGAAGGCTTAGAATATAATATTTGGTAAAGCAAAAGAGCTAGGATTACAACTGAGAAAAAACCTATCCAGCAAAACTGAGTATAATCTTTCAGGGGGAAAATGTATATTTAATGAAAGAGATGATTTTTAAGCATTCCTGATGAAAAGACTAGAGCTAAATAGAAAATCTGACATTCAAACACAAGATTCAAGAAAAGCATAAAAAGGAAAAAATGAAAGAGAAATCATAAGATAGTCAGCTGTTTTCATTCCTATATAGGAAGATGATATACATAACTCTTAAGAACTTTATTATTTATTGGGACAATGAGGAGTCCATAAAGACAGAGGGCGTGAATATGAATCAACTATGTTGGGATGATCTTAAAAAAATGAAGGAGCAAGAAAGAAGGATGCACTGGGAGAAAGGGAAAGGAAGAGGAAGAATAGGGAAAATTGTTACATAAAAGATGAAGACCTTTTCCACTGGAAGGGAAAATAAGAGATTGGTGGCTAGAAATGCTTGAACTTCTTTCTCATCAGAATTGGTTCAAAGAGGTAAGAATGTATATACAGATACAGTTGAATATAGAAATCTATCTTACCCAACAGGGAAATAGGATGAGAAGGGCATAATAAAAGGAGGGGTGATAAAAAGGTGAGCAGATTAAGGGAGGAAGTGGTCAAAAACAAAACATACTTTTGAGGAGGGACAGGATAAAAAATAGAGAGAGAAGGATAAACAGAAGAAAATAGGATGGAGGGAAATACACAGCAATCATAGTCGTGAATGTGACTAGGATGAACTCACTGATAAAATGGAAGCAGATAGCAAAATGGATTAGAAATCAAAATCCAAGAATATGTTGTTTACAAAAGGGATACTTGAAACAGGAAGTGACACACACCCATTTATTCATTCATTCATTCATTCATTCATTTATTTATTTTTAGGCAATTGGGGTTAAATGACTTGCCAGGGTCACATAGCTAGTGAGTGTCAAGTGTTTGGTCTGAATCCGGATTTGAACTCAGGTCCTCCTGACTTCAGGGCTGGTGCTGTATCCACTGAGCCACCTAGCTGCCCCTAACACACCCATGTAAAATAAAGGACTGGAACAGAATCTATTATGCTTCAGCTAAAATTAAAAAAGAAGGGGGAGTACCAATCATGTTTTCAGACAAAGCAAAAGCAAAAAAAAATATACCTAATTAAAAAAAAAAGCATAATCAAGGAACCTACATTTTGCTAAGAGGTACCACCAACAGTGAATAGTATAAAAACTTTTTACAGCAAGTTTCTTTAATAAAGGCCCCATTTCTCAAATACATAGGGAACTGAGTCAAATTAAAAAATAATATATGAGCCATTCCTCAATTGACAAATGCTCAAAGGATATGAACAGGCAATTTTCAGAAGAAATCAAAGCTCTCTTATACATATAAAAATCCTCTAAATCATTACTGATTAGCGACATGCAAATTAAAGCAACTCAGAGGTACCACCTCTTACCTATCAGAAATGACAAGTGCTGCAGGGGGTGTGGGAAAATAGGTATACTGATGAAAATAGGTATGCTGGTGGAGTTGTGAATTGGTCCAACAGTTCTTGAGAATAATTTCGAATTATGCCTAAAGGACTATAAAACTGTGCATACCATTTTACCCAGCAATGTCATTACTAGGTCTGTATCCCAATGAGATCTTTTTAGTCCATGAGTAATTATTTTGTTTATTAGGTTTTAAAATTGCCCTTTGTTTGAAAAGCCTCAGGACAAAAGTGTGTGTAAGTATACTATTAAATAGTGTTAAAAGTCACAGAACATCAAGATCAGGCCCTAATGAACCAACCTATAATGTGGCAAAGTTCATCTAAATTTTTAAAATTTTTTACTTATTTAATTCTTAATTCATGGAATAAAACAAGCATTTCCACAACATATAATAAAAAGATGATTGCACATGAAACTGCAACTCTATTATCTATAACTTGCTATTCCTTTTAAATATATAATAAAATGTTCTTGTAAATTTCTTTTTTTCTTTTTCCCTCCCCTCCCCCAAGAAATGGCTACAATTAGATACAAATATGTACACACACATATGTAAAATCATTCTATACATAACTTCTATTTATCATTTCTTTCTCTCACTGCAAATAGCATTTTCCTTCATTTATCCATTGTAATTAATTTGGGTATTTATAATAGTCAAAATGACTTATTCGCTCAAAATTGTTCTACTGTTACTATACACAGCATTCTCTTGGTTCTGCCAATTTCAATCTTCATTATTTTATGCGTCTGTGCACTTTTTTAAGATTTGTTCACCATTCCCCAATTAACAGTCATCCCCACAATTTCCAGTTTTTTGTCAACTCAAAGAGCTGCTATAAATATTTTAAAACATATAGGTTCTTTTCTTTTTTTTCCCTAATCATCTTTGGAAAAAGACCAAGTAGTGGTATTGCAGGGTCAAAGAATATAGGCAGTTTAATAACCCTTTGAGCACAATTCTAGATTGCCCTCCAAAATAGTTGAATCAGTTCACATTTCCACCAACAATGAATCATGTCCCAATTTTTCCACACTCTCTCCAACATTAGTCACTTTCCCCTTCAATCATTTTATCCAATCTCATAGTTGTAAAATGATATCTTAAGGCTGTTCTAATTTGCATTTCTCTAATCAATAATGACTTAGAATGTTTTTTTCATATGACTATAAATTATTTTGGTTTCTTTATTTAAAAATGCCTGATCCTATCATTTGACCATTTATCAATTGGGAAATGATTTGTTTTCTTATAGAGTTTACAAAATTCTTTATATGTGAGATAAAAGACTTTTTATCTGAGAAACTATCTGTAAAAACGTTTTCCCAATATTCAACTTTCCTGCTGATCTTGGCTACATATGTTTTATTTCTACAAAACCTTTTTAAATTTAATGTAATCAAAATTATCTATTTTATACCCCATTCTGTTCTCTATCTCTTGTTTATTTGTAAATTGTTTGCCTATCAGTAAGTCTGATAAGTAATATGTTCCATGTTCTTCAAATTTTTTTGTAATTTCTCTCTTTATATCTAGGTCATGTATCCATTTTGACCTTATCTTGATAAATGGTGTAAGATATTGGTCTATGCCCAATTTCTGCTATGCTGTTTTCCAGTTTTCCCAACAATTTTTTTTTACTAAATAATGAATTCTTATCCCAAAATCTTAAGTTTTTACACTTGTCGAATACAAGGCTACTATATTTATTTGCTGCTGTAAATTGTATACTTAATGAGATTTTTTTCTTATAAAGGAAAAAGACCTATATATACAAGAATATTTACAGTAGCTCATTTTGTGGTGGCAAAAAATTAGAAATTTAAAGGATGCTCTTTATCCTCCTCCCCACCCCATAACATCTAGCAAGCTATGAGATCTGGATCATTGGTGTCTAGCACTTAGCACAGTGTTTGTCACTTAATAAAAATAGATTGATTGATCTACTGGTGTCAAAATAAAATTAAAATGAATCCTTACCTGTAGCATATTGATCTATAAAACCACAAATTAACATTATCTATATTGTATTTCATTTTTAATTATTTTGTTAAACATTTTCAAAATACATTTTAATAATAACTTAATACTCATTCAAAGGAGTTTTGCCAGTGCCCTTAATTTAGATTGTATGAATCTCAAACCAGAATGAAATTCAGAGGCTATTTAGTCCAAATCTCTTATTTTACAAATGAGGAAGCAGCTTCAGGGAAGCTAGGTGATTTCTGCAAGGTTACAAAGGTAGTAAATATCAGAGGCAGGGTTTAAATCTAGGTCTTCTGACACCAAAACAAATATGCTACATCATGTTGTCGACCAGAAAGCTTTTTAATGCATCTAGCTAAAGATCCACATCCAACCTGGTTGTCCTTAGCAATATGATCCTTTCCATGTGGGACCTAGTGTATTACAGTTCTCTTCTGCCTTGACCTCTAGGGTTTTGGGGTTGGTCCATTAAACACACGTTTAAATCATCACCATTCCTGTATATCACAAACAAAACCCTGTAAGGAGAGATAGTAAGAGATACCCCATTTAAAATAACTATAAACATTATAGAATACCTGGGAGTATACCTGTCAAAACAAACCTAGGAACTATATAAACAAATTATAAAAAAATACAAACAAAAGCAGATTTAAGTTATTGGAGAAATATTAATTGTTCATGGGTAGGCAGGACCAATATAATAAAAATGACAACTTTACCTAAATTATTTTATATACCCAATGCCATGATGATTAAATTGCAAAAAATAAATTACTGAATTAGAAAAAAATAATAACAAAAGTCACATGGAAGAACAAAAAGTCAAGAATGTCAAAGAAAGTAATGAAAAAAAATGTAAAGGAAGGAGGTTTCACAGTACCAGATCTTAAACTATATTACAAGGCAGTAATTATCAGAACTGTCTGGCATGGCTAAGAAATGGAAAGGTAGATCAATGGAACAAAGTAGACATGCAATTTACAATAACAAATAAATATAGTAACTCTGTATTTGACAAGTGTGAAGACCTAAGATTTTGGAATAAGAATTCATTACTTGGTAAAAATTGTCAGGAAAACTGGACAATATCATGGCAGAAATTGTGCATAGACCAATATCTTACACTATGTACTAAGATAAGGTCAAAATGGATACGTGACCTAGATATAAAAAGAAATATAAGAAAATTTGAAGAACAAGGAACATATTACTTGTCAGACTTACGGATAAATAACAACTTATGAATAAATAAGAGTGAGGTACAAAATGAATAATTTTGATTATGTTAAGCTAAAAAGGTTTTGTACAAATAAAACATGTATCCAAGATGAGAAGGAAAGCACTAAATAGTGGAAAAAATTTTATGGATAGTTTCTGAGGTAAAGGTCTCATATCTCAAATATATGAAGAACTTTGTAAAAATTATAATAATGCAAGTCATTCCCCAATTGAGAGATGGTCAAAGGATATGAACAGGCAGTTTTTAGATAAAAAAAATAAAAACAATTTATAGTCATATAAAAATGCTTTAAGTTATTATTGATTAGAGAAATGCAAATTAAAACAACTTTGATTTGTTTACATCTACCAGATTGTCTAAAATGAAGAGGAAAGTGACAAATGTTGGAGAGGATGTGAAAAAATTGGGACCTTAATTCTTTATTGGTGGACTTGTGAACGGATCCAACCATTTTGGAGAGCAATTTGGAATTATGCCCCAAAAGTTATTAAACTGCCTATACCCTTTGACACAGCAAAACCACTACTTGGTCTATTTCCAAAGGTGACTGGGGAAAAGAAAAAGAACCTATATGTTTTAAAATATTTATAGCATTTCTTTGAGGTGGCAAAGAACTGGAAATTGTAATTGGAGAACAACTGAACAAGTTGTAGTATGTGATTGTGATGAAAGACTACTGTGCTATAAGAAATGAGGAGCTCAATGATCTCAGAAAAATTTGGATAGACTTACACAAAATAACAAAGAGGGAAACGAGCAGAACCAAGAGAATGTTCTATACAGTTAACAGCAATATTGTTTTAAGAACAACTTTGAGTTGACTGTTACAAATACCCAAATAAACTACAAAGGACATATGAAGGAAGGCACCATCTGCATACACACACATATCTATACACACACACACACACACACACACTCATATATATATATATATACACACATACACACACACGTGCATTCACACACACACACACATACACACATGCATATCAAGTGCCCATGAATTGGGGAATGGCTGAACAGGTTATGGTGTATGATTGTGATGGAATACTATTGTGCTATAAGAAATGATGAGCTCAGTAATTTTAGAAAAATATGGAGACTTTTATGAAATAATCAAGAGTGAAGAGAGAGGAACCAGGAGAACATTGTATACAGTAACAGTAATATTGATTTTACATTGTTTTTTAAAAAAGAAATTTACCTGATAACTTTACCATATATTTAAAAGAAATATCAGGTTGAATGTAGTAGATTTGCAATCACATGTACAGTCATCTTTTTTATTGTACTATGTTATGGAAACACTTGTTTTATTCTATAAATTGAAAGTATAATTTAAAAAAAGAACTAAAAAAAATATTACAGGAAAATGCTAGGAGGGAGAGATCATTGTCACATTGTAACAGAGCTGTGAAATGATCAGTGGCTATTCAGTGTGTACAGAGTGTTTATATATTAGGTACTTTGAGGAGGACACAAAAGAAATAGAAGAATGAAGTTCCCAATTTCCCATCACCTATGATCTAAATGAGGATACAAGCTAGCCACAAATAAAAACAACAACAGAAATGCATATAAATGCATATATAAATGATGAGATGCATATAGTATCATTTTGACTGTATATAATGAGGGAGCTCAAGAAAGTTTCTTTGAAGAAGTATTTTTGTTTTGTTTTGTCTTGTTTTGTTTTTATCATGGCATTAAAAGGTGGATAGGATGGATAAGAAGAAGGCATTTGTTATTAATGGGAAGGGATGTTTCATGATGTGGTGACTTTTTCAAACTTCTTCATGTTTCATTCAAGAATTCTCAGCACCAAGACTACCTTCAGAGATCAAGTCCAATTCTGCCAGAGCCTGTATTCCACTGGTAAATCCTAGAAGGGATTTTGGTCACCTTAGGCATTGCCCTGGCCTATTAAATATTTGAGATATTTGATTAAACTTACCCTAGGTGTATCCTACTTGGTATCTGTTAAGTAGTGCCACTCATAGGCTGTGACTTTAAATGTCATAAACTGTGTTGCCCAGGGCATAGAACAGGTCTGGGTAACACATCTGCTGTACTTATCCCTCTGAGGCCTTCACTTTGGAAAGTGCTGATTCAAGAGTCCCTCCCAGAGGTGGGAGGTTGTGTGCAGCACATGCCCCCACTCACACCTATCACACTGAATAATAGATGCTGAGACATAGCTTTCAGACTTCTGGATCAGGCTACTGAACACAGAGGTAGAGAGGATACTCTAGCAGAGGTGAATGGGTTCCATTCATCCAGCACTAGTGAAAGGAGATGACAGTTTGTCTGAGCGTAGGAATGACAATACTAACTTCTCTATCTCGAATACTTAAAGCACTATATAAATGTGAGTTATTATCATTAACCATTTTCTAATTATTTACCTGATCTTTAGAGAAAGCCTCTTCATGTGCTCTCATTCTAGTGCCTCACACTTTCATAATCCAAAGTTTCATTTTTTAAGTCTAACCTAGGGATTCTTAGAACATATCTTAGAATGAAAGAACCTGATGTGTTGTCTGTAATAGCTAAAACAAAAACTCTGTCATTCCCTTTCTCAGAAGCCCACATCACAGCCACAATCTCTCCTTCCTTATTTTTTCCTTTCTTCCTTCCTTCCTACCTACCTTCTTTCCTTTCTGCCTTCTTTTCTTTCTTTCTCCATCCACCAATGTTCTTGAGCTAACCTTCTTTGTTTGTATTTTTAAAATGGAATAGTGTGTAGCAAAAGAAAAGAGGATTGTCCATTTCCTAAATGAGAAAGATACTGTCTGGCTAAGTATGGAAACTGCATTTTGTCACAATCCCAAAGAAAATCTGGCATAGAGGGCAGCTGAGGCTTTTACACCAGTATATAGGCTTCGTAGAGGAGGCAATTATTTTTTTTTATTTTAAATTTTTTAAATTTTAACATGTGTTTTTAAAACTTTGGGTTACAAGTTTTCTCCGATCTTCTCTCTCCACCCACCCTCATTGAAAAGGCAAGCATCTCGATACAGGTTATAGATATGTAGTCATGCAAGACACTTCCATAGTAGTCCTGTTGTGAAAAACTAAGTATATTTCCCTTCATCCTATCCTACCCCCCATTTATTCTATTCTCTTTTTTGACCCTGTCCCTCCTCAGAAGTATTTGCTTTTGATTATCCCTCCCCTAATCTGCCTTCCCCTCTGTCAACCCCCTGCTCTCTTGTTCCCTTCCCCCCTTATTTTCCTGTAGGGTAAGATAGATTTCCATACCCGATTGTGTATGTTATTCCCTCCTTAAGCCAAATCCTAGGAGAATAAGATTCACCCATTCCCTCTCACTTTCCCCCATTTCCCCTCCACTGTAAAAGCCTTTTCTTGTCTGTTTCATGTGAGATATTTTACATCATTCTACTTCTCCCTTTCTCCTTCTCCCAGTATAATCCTCTCTTACCCTTTAATTTTATTTTCCAGATATCACCCCTTCATCTTCAACTCACCCTGTGCCCTCTATCTATCTATCTATCTATCTATCTATCTATCTATCTATCTATCTATACATACATATACTTTTTTTCTCTCCCACTACCCTAATACTGACAAAGGACTCATGAGTTACAAATATCATCTTTCCCTGCAGGAATGTAAACAGTTCAACCTTAATAAGTCTCTTATGATTTCTCTTTCCTGTTACCTCTTCCATGTTTCACTTGAGTCTTGTATTTAAAGGTCAAATTTTCTATTCTGCTCTGGTTTTTTCATCAAGAATGCCTGAAAGTCCTCTATTTCATTGAAAGACCATTTTTTTTACCCTGAAGGATTATACTCAGTTTTGCTGGGTAGGTGATTCTAGGTTGTAGTCCTAACTCCTTTGCCCTCTGGAATATCATACTCCATGCCCTCCGGACCCTTAATGTAGAAGCTGCTAAATCTTGTGTTATCCTGATTGTGTTTCCATAATACTTGAATTGTTTCCTTCTGGATGCTTGCAATATCTTCTCCTTGACCTGAGAATTCTGGAATTTGACTATAACATTTCTAGGAATTTTCCTTTGGGGATCTCTTTCAGAAGGTGATCAGTGAATTCTTCCCATTTCTATTTTGCCCTCTGGTTCTAAAATATCAGGGCAGTTTTCCTTGATAATTTCTTGAAAGATGATGTCTAGGCTCTTTTTTTGATCTTGGCTTTCATATAGTCCAATAATTTTTAAGTTCTCTCTCCTGGATTTATTTTCCAGGTCAGTTGTTTTTCCAATGAGATATTTCACATTCTCTTCTATTTTTTCATTCCTTTTGATTAGTGTTACAGTGCCTTAATTTCTCAAATTGTCCCTAGCTTCCAATTTCTCCATTCTAATTTTTAAGGAAGTATTTTCTTCAGTAAGCTTTTGGACTTCCTTTTCCATTTGGCCAATTTTGCTTTTTAGGGTATTCTTCTCCTCATTGGCTTTTTGGACCTCTTTTGCCATTTGGGTTAGGCTTTTTTTTAAGGCGTTGTTTTCTTCAGTATTTTTTTGGGTCTCCTTTAGCATCACTCTCAGTTTTTCCTCTACTTCTCTTACTTCTCAAAATCCTTTTTGAGCTCTTCCATGGCCTGGGATCAATTCATATTTTTCTTGGAGGCTTTGGATGTAGGAGCTTTGACTTTGTTGTCTTCTTCTGGTTGTATGTTTTGATCTTCTTTGTCATCAAAGTAAGATAATATAGTCTGACTCTTTTTGCGCTGCTTGCTTATGATTTCAGCCAATTACTTGAGTTATAGACTCTTTGTTAAGATAGGGGTCTGTTTCCAGAGTGGAGAATGTACTGTCCCAAGCTTTGGGGGGTTTTGTGCAGCTATTTTCAGAGATACTTCTAGGGACCTGTAAATTTTCAGTTCTTCCAAGGTGCTATGATCAAGGGTGAGGTGTTTATTCCTTTCCTGGCCTGTGCTCTGATCTATGAGCATTTTTTTCTGTCATGGAACTGTGAGGAGGGTTTCCTCTTCACAGCCACTGCAAGCTCCACCACACCAGCCCTCCTTCTTGCCCCAGGACCGCCACCCAGAAGTGTGACCCAGATACAAGCACGGGCAAAGCAGGAGAATCCTGCAACAGCAGAGAGATCCCCGCAATCCCCCTCTGATCAGCAGCTTGATTCCCCCTCAGTCTGTGGGCCGGAAGCTCAGGAAGTAGCCGCTGTCCCGGCCACGCTTAGGGAATTGGGGTGGAATCCCACCATCCTTCTCTTTCTCCCTGCAGACACAGACTTTTCCCACTGACCTTCTAAGTTGTCTTTGGCATCTGTGGGTTAAGAAGTCTGGAAACCACTACAGCTGCCTGTGATTCAGTCCTCTGAGGCCTGCTCCAGGGTTGCTGCAGCCTGTGCGCCCACGCCAAACTGTGCTCCTCTCCCCATTCAGTGCGATACACCTTTCTGATCAACCATCCAGGCTGTCTTGGGCTGGAAATTTGTTTCACTCTGTCTTTTTGTGGATTCTGCTGCTTTAGAATTTGTTTAGAGTCATTTTTTATAGGTATTTGGAGGGGTTTGGGGGAGAGCTCAAGCAAGTCACTGCTTTTACTCCGCCATCTTGGCTCTGCCCCCCCCCCCACCTAGGCAATTCTTTAAACAGGAAATAGCACGCAGGAAGTAGAATTCATTCTCCTCTTATTCCTCTTCATGCTCCCCTCCCCTCCCAGTTAAAATACTGCTACTATTTTAATGAGTTATATGCTTATTAAGCATTTGTCTTTTCATTAATTTTTTTTTTGCCCTGTATATATATATATATATATATTGTTTTTTGACTAAGGGATAGGGTGTATATTATTTCCTCTGCATCTTTAATGATCATGCTATCTATTTCTTTATCCAAGTCATTAAAAACAATGTTTAACATTGCAGCACCAAGCACTCAACTGAGCACTTCTTACCAAGTTAACATCATACCTTTAACATTGACTCTTTGAGATTATGCATTCAACAACTTCTAAATTGATCTTTTAGTGTGGCCATTAAACTAATTCTGAACCCGTCTGGTTGTATTGTTAGATAGTTTATATCTTTTGCAAGAATAATATGAAATTGTTTTGCTAAAAATCTAGGTATACTATAACTACATAATTCTCTCATCTACCAATTTATTGCAGTTAGGTGGTGCAGGGTTAGAGGGCTGGGCTTGGAAGACTTATCTTCATGAGTTCAAATCTGGCTTCAGACACTTATTAGTTGTGTGACTTTGGACAAGTCACTTAACCCTGTTTGCCTCAGTTTCCTCATCTGTAAAATGGGCTGGAGAAAGAAATGGCAAACCACTACAGAATCCTTGACAAAAAAACAAGCAAGCAAACCTAAATGGGGTTATGAAGAGTCAGACACAATTGGAATGACTCAATTACAATTTAGTTTAGTAATGCTATCAGAAAAGCATATTAGGTTGGTATAGAGTGACCTAGGCTGATGCTTTGTAATCACTGTTTCCTTCTTTAAATATTCACCAAGAATACCTTTATTGATTCATTTTTAGAATTTTACCAACAAAGTCAAGTTTATTGACTTATCTAGTTTGCAGACTCTATTGTCCTCACTTGGAAAATTAGGACAAAGCATCTAAGTGAAGTGTTGGGCCCATAATCAGGAAAATCCAAGTTTAAATCTGCCCTCAGACACTTGTTAGCTGTGTGACCATGGGCAAGTCACTTTACTTCTGTCTCAGATTCTTCAAATGTAAAAATCGGGATAATAATAGCATCTATCAAAGAAGAAATTTGTAAAACTCTTATCACAGTGCCTTGTACTATTGTATGTATTTAAATGCTGATTCCCTCCCCCTGCCTTCTCCAGTCCTGTATCACCCATTTTGTTTTTCATGATACTATTAACAGTTATTCAGTGACCCACTAATCACATATGTCAGTTCTTTCATTATGTCCAAGGTTATAGTTCACTTGGGTCAGGTATCTTTAACTAAGAACAGCTATATGCTGTTAGTCTCTCCTTACCTATTTAGGTTATCAGTCTCTTTTTAACTATTTCTGTTTTGTTATCTTCAATGTAAAGGTCATTCTGCTTGGCAGAGAAAAGCAGAAACAATGAGAATCAAACAGTTCTATCTTCCATCTATTGAAAATTATCATTCTTCCATCCACCCCAAACCTACAGTCTTTCTTTGGTCCTTTTCCTTTTTCCAATATAGCTTTAAATAAGCAAACTTTTTTTATTCTTAGCTTTCCTCACTAATCTCACCCTATTTTGAGCTCTAGTACCTCTGACATCCTTCCTTTAGTATGTGCCAAGTATGTGTATCTGTGTTTTACTTTCTTACCCTGCTTCCATCTTTTGAACCTACCTTTTAAAAATCTATGTCAGCATTGTTGATGGAGTTGTGAACTGATCCAACCATTCTGGAGAGCAATTTGGAGCTATGACCAAAGAGCTATAAAACTATGCATAACCTTTGATCCAGCAAAACCACTGCTAAGTCTATATCCCAAAGTGATCATAAAAAAGGAAAAAGATCCACATGTACAAAAAATATTTATAGCAGCTGTTTTTGTGTTGGCAAAGAATTGGAAATTGAGAGGATGCCCATCAATTGGGGAATGACTGAACAAGTTGTAGTATATGAATGTAATGGAATACTATTGTGCTATAAGAAATGATGAACAAGGCAGATTTTAGAAAAACTTGGAAAGGCTTACGTGAACTGATGCTGAGCAAAGTAAGCAGAACCAGGAGAACATTGCACACAGTATCAGCAACATTGTGCAATAACCAACTTTGATAGACTTAGCTCTTCTCAGCAATACAGTGATCTAAGACAATTCCAAAATGTCATGATGGAAAGACTCTGAATGCAGATCGAAGTATTCCATTTCTTTCTCTTTTTTTCTTTCTTGTGGTTTTCCCCTTTTGTTCTGCTTTTTCTTTCACAACATGACTAATTTAGAATTATGTTTAATATGATTGTACATATATAGTCCATATCAGATTGTTTGCCATCTTAGGGAGGAAAGGGAAGGAGAAAGAAAAAATTTTGGAACTCAAAATCTTACAAAAGTGAAGGTTGAAAACTATCTTTACCTGTAATTAGAAAAAAAAATAAAATACTATTAAGTGGGAAGAACAAAATAAAACAAAAAAAAATCTGTCAGTTGACAAATTCCCTGTGTATCCACATTGCTCCTGGAAGAAAGCTTTTTTCCCCCTCCACATCAGAATTATTTTGCTTTGTGTGTTCACAGTGTTATTCTTGAGAGTTTTCCATTTTTCCTCAGCTACTTCTCCTCTAGACTTCTAATCCATGGGATACCATGTATCTTTCCTCCGATCCCTTTGAAGATTGTCTTTCCAAAAGTTGGGCTACATATTAGAATGCCCAGCTTTCTTCCCATTTATCACAAACTCTAGGAAGGGTAATTTTGCTTGGGATTCTTACCATTTCCATTCCAATAACTAGTTAATCTCTGTTAGAATCAGAACCATAATAGAATTTCCCCTTATTGACATCTACACCAATAGATGAAATTATCATTAAGGCAAGGCAAGAAGTTATTAGACTGTTCTGCTTTTGGCACAGAAGCACAGAAGGGAAGGTCAGAGGGAAGGAGGAAGAGAGAAGGAGGGAGAGAAAGAGAGAGAATTAGAATACAGGAAGAATTAGATACAAGCTTATATAAAGAAGAATAATATGATATAAATCTAAACAGGTTGGAAACAAGTTATGGAAGACATTGAATTCCATGCTAAAGAGTTTCAATGTTTTATCTGGAAAGCAAAGGGGACCCATTAAAGATTTTTTTCTTAATAGGAGAGACATAATGGTAACAATAAATTGGTTAGTGTTTAGATGGCTTGGAGTTGGGGTAGTCTAGAGTCAGGAATATTGGCTGGGAGGCTGATCTAGTAGTTTTAGAAGAAAGGGTTGAAGGCCTGAATTAGCACCATTACAAAAGAAAAGGAGATAAAAGATCATAGGTGAGAAATATTATAACTAACATATATATGGGGAAAGCATAGAAAAGAGTAATAAGTGATGCCCAGGTTATGATCCTGAGTGATTGGTGGAATGGTGGTTATATTAATAGAAATAGACGTTAGGAAGAGGTCTTGGTTTAGTGGGGTGGGTGGGGCACATTCTGAGTTCAGGTTTAGACATGTTGAGTTTAAGATGCTGGCAGGCCATCCAAATAACACTATTAAGCAGGCTGTTAGAAATCCAGGACTGGAGTTCTGGAAAGAGAGAAGAGGTAAGTATTAATTTAGAAGTCATCATCATAGGGGTGATAACTGAAGGTATGGAAGAAGAAGATATCAGGGATCGGAATGGAATCCTTTAGAACACCCAGGTTTAAGAGGAAGATGAAGAAATAATAAAGGAGAAAGAGAAGACATAACCGGAAAGGGTGACAAACAGTCATAAAAGTTTGAAGCTACGGATGCCACCAAAGGAGAGGGGATGGTCTCCTATCAAATACTGCTCAAATGTCAAAAAAAGATGGCAGAAATTGGATTTTGTAATGAAGTTAGTGTTATGAAATACTGTTTCCTTGGAGTGGTAGAGATAGAAGCCTATTGACAGGGGGTTGAGGAGTGAGTAAATGATGATGGAGTAAAGATAACAAGTATAGAATATTCTTTCTAGGATTTGGTATTAAAAGAAAGGAATAAGCTGGGAAGAGGGGTATTGATTTCAAGAGGTGGCAGGATCAATAGGTTTTTTTGTCTTTATTTTATTTTAGGCCAGGCAATCAGGGTTAAGTGACTTGCCCAGGGTCACACAGCTATTAAATGTCAAGTGTCCGAGGCTAGATTTGAACTCAGGTCCTCCTGACTCTAGGGCCAGTGCTCTATCCTCTGCACCACCTAGCTGACCCTTTTTTGTCTTTATTTATAAGATGGGGGAGACCTGAACAAGCTGAAAGGAAAGAGCCATTGGAGAGAAGAAGAATAAAAATGTGTGACATGGGATAATTAATGGAGGAAGATTGTGGGTAGATGGAGAAAGGATAATTGATGAACCAAGGGTATAAGTGGTTGGTAATTTAGCAAAGAGGGCCACCTTCTCTTCTAAGACTTGAAAGGAAACAGGAAAGAATTTAGAGGATAGTTGAGAGAGTTTGTACTGAATGGTCTAAGTCCTGTTTTTTTTTAAATTCAATTTTGTTTTATTTTCAGTTCTAATTTTTTCCCTTCCTCTACTCTTCCCCAATCCATTGAGAAGGCAAGAAAAACAATAACCATTATATAGAAGTCATACAAAATATAATGTCATCTTCTAAGAGTGAAGAAGTAGGAGATTGATTTGGAGGCTAAAGGAGAAAGAAGCTTTCTATCAGATGCTGTAGGAAATGTGATAAAAATTAATAGAATAATTGGATTGTATTATAACTTTAAGGGCTCAGTTAAAGTTAGCTAGGATAATTTTTAGCAAATCTTGTCAACCTGATTTTGAGATTTCTTCCAACAATGTTTTAAGCATAGCAGTAGAAGAGGCAGATGCTAAGAGTCACCCAGACTTGAGGAATAAATGGTATAAATGATGGAAAGGTTGGAGGAGAGGGCATTATTGAATGGTCCTACAGTCAAGTCTGCAAAAAAGCATATGGGCCACACTCTGAATGGATAATTGGATGAACCAGGCTAGACCCTGATGTTCTCATTTACCACATAGCATATTAATACTAAGCTACAATACCTCTATAACTGAGTGGGCAATGTTACATTTACCACCGACACAGACAAGGTGGAATTGTTGGATTGACAAGGGTTGTAAGAGTCCTAAGATATAAGCAAAGTGTATCTCAAAAATCTCCATCTACCCTACTAGTGTGTGTGTATCCCAACCTACTCTAATAGCTAATTACATAGACTCACAACGTTTTCCTTGCCACCCCTCCACCACCCACCCCAGGAAGTTACTTCTTATTTCTAAACTCATTCCTATTTTTTTTTACTTAACTCTTTAAGAAGGGATCACATATTATAAGCTAACCAACATCTGTCCTTTAACAGAAGTAACTGGTAGTGGGTTCCTGATCCAATCTCCAATCCCACAACCCCTCAAATATTCAGTCTCTTTCCCTTTCCTTCTCTTACCCTCCCATACTCAAGGGCAGGTTGGGAGCCATCTGCCAAGTGTTAAGTCTATACTTTGGTTAGGCAGACCCTCAGAATTCTTAACTTAAATTAGCATGTCACATCCATGAGGTAGTGGGTGAGAGGCCTAGGGAAGGGGCATGGGAGATTAATGCATGCAGCTAATGTTCCAAACCCAGAGTCTTTCTAGATTAACATCAGGGATGTCTTGAAGGCCACCCCTGGAAACTGCATGTCAAAATCCTGCCAGCTTAGATTACCCAGAAAGCCAGGCCATCTGCAGACCCTTCCTAACCAAGGCTTAAAAGTAGAACTCCTAGTAAAGGGGCCTTAATGGGTCAGGAGCTAAGGGGATTGAATGTTTATAGAAGGAAAGAAGCGTGTATACATATTCTTTCTCTCCTCTGGGTTCTGTTTCCTCTCCTACCTCCATCTCACCTTCCCTCCTGTGTATCTTGTCCAAATTCTACTGATTTATTTTTAGAACCACCTCCCTTTCCCTTTCTTCCCCACATCATTCTAAAATACTTCTCTATTCCCTTTGCCCCCCATAACATTCTAGAAGTGTCAGACTACAGATAGCAAAAAAGCAAAGAAGGAAGAAACTCCTCAAAAGGAAAAGAGGCTCCTTTTTCTTTTCACAAACAAAGAAAATCTCTCCGTTAAAGGAAAACTAGAGTGTGCTTTTTAAATTTTCTGACAGGCAGATGCCCTCTGAGGAGTTTAAATCTTTAAACTCAACCTGCCAGAACTCAGCTAAACCTGTCATTCCTGATGACTTTGTTATTTCTGTTTGGCAGAACCATTCCTTCAGTCCCTCATGTTTGTAATCTGGCTTTCGTCCTCAAAGCTACTTTCAGGCCTCATCCTCCTTCACCTCTCTTAAGCTTTTGACACTGTTAACAACTTCCTACTACTGAATGGATACTCATTCTTCCTATGACTTTAACTCAACTCAAATTGACAAACATTTATTAAGTGCTAGGCACTAAAGGTACAAAGTTGAAAAGTGTAGTAAACCTTGCTCTCAAGGAAGTTACACTCTTTTTTCCTTTAATATTTCTTTATTTTTAACTTATGGAATAAAACAAGCATTTCTATAACATAGTATAATAAAAAAAAAGATACATGAGACTGTAAATCTATTATGTACAACTTTCTGTTCCTTTTAGACATATAATAAAGTTCTTATGAAATTTCTTTTTGCCCCTTTTTTCCCAATCAATCTACACATACTTCTATTTATCAATTCTTTCCCTGGATGCAATAGGGGTTGGGGGGAGAATAATACATAGAAGTAAATGCAAGGTCATTTGACCTGGGAGTCAACATTAACATATAGTGGAGAGAGAG